>NC_045801.1:57637390-57941557 GCF_009873245.2 Balaenoptera musculus | reverse complement strand
GTTGCTGAGGAATACACTACCATAAATTTAGCATCTTACAACAACACACATTTAAGTATCTCACAGTTTCCGTGGGTCAGGAGTCTGACACAGTTTTCTGCTTCAGGGCCTCACAGGTTGCAGTCAAGTTGTCAGGAGGGCTGGAATCTCATCTGAGGCTCAGGGTTCTCTTCCAAGCTCATACGATTGTGGCTGTTGGCAGAATTCAGTTCCTTGGAGCTGAAGACCTGAAACCCTAGGTTCCTATAGACTGCCCACAGTTCCCTGCCATGTGACCCTCTCTATAGGTGGTTTACAACACAGCAGTGTGCTTCCTCAAGGTCAGCAGGAGAGCAGACTGAGTCTGCTTGGAGTCATAATGTGTATAGATAATGTGCTATGATCATGGGAGTACTATCCTTACCTTTACAGTATGATATAACATAATCACAAGAGTGACAGCCCCTCCCAGTTTCTATATTCTATTGGTTCAAAACAAGTCACATGTCCCACTCACACCCAAGGGGAATGGATTACACAAAAGAATGGTAATAAATAGCCTGACTCCATTTTTGATGTTTTATTGCAGACAACTTTTATGCTTCACCTTTCCTTCTTCCCCTTCTGCTCACATCTGAGCAAGTGATAGCAAAGTCCTTCTTTTGGAGCCTGTGGGAAAGTCACATCACACAAGCCCTGTCTACATGTGAGAACACTGACCTCAGTACCCGCTCTAACTACCATAACAATCCCAAACCAAATTCCTTTCCCTGCTCTGTGAGGCCATTGTCAGACCAGCCTGAGACACCTGTCTTGCTCTCCTACAAAGCCTCTTTATGTGAGTGATACACCTTTTCATACTCTCTGGTGTAAGTATGACATCATCATTCTTGACTTCTGAACCAGATTTCAGATGCAAGGTCCAACCGTTTCTGCAGAGTGTTTACAACAGGCATAAACACCAGGGAGTGGGGATCACTGACAGTCACACTGGGGTCTATGTACCTCACCAGCTTTTGATGTCGCAGCAGGAAAAAATGCATGGTCCCTCTAATTTGAAGCCTTTTTAGAGCTTCTGTTATGGGAGGTATAGAAACCATGTTACAGGAGATTCTGCCTTGCCATTATAGAAGTAGGTTGGATAACTATAGATATAAGAAAAACAACATTTCTGATATTCCGTATTTTCAGATGCCAGTAGGCATAATCACAAACTTGATTATATGTGCAATTGACAAAGAAGATTTTGAAAATGAAAAGGTGAGAAATGTTTAAATATTGAATTAGCATGAAATATGTGTGTATGTATACATATATACATGTCCCCAGCTGTACCTGGTCATAGGGAAAGTCCAAATGGATTCTGATTAGTTCTGCATTGATCAGAAGTGAAGTGTTTTTTAAACTCCCATCTCCTCACCAGGTTTCCAAGACCTCCAGTTTTCATTCAGTTAAACTTCCAGTATGTTTTCCATTTGTCTATAGACAATGGGTCAGTAAGGAGGAGGGGGAACACATATTGGAGAATAGCTAGTAATGAACTCTTTCAGTTTTGCTCCCCAGTATTTGTAATAGAAAAGTCCAACCTTGTCCTCTCCTTTGTGGAATCAGGCCCCTCTACTCTTCCTCTCTAGGTATAGTCCTCCTTTCCCACTGCCCTTGCCTTACTAATCTTTAACTACGAAAAATATACCTCCATTAGTACATAGGTGTGTCATTCTGACTTGTACTTGGACACGTATCTTTTTGAGTCTTTTTCTATTTCAGTGTAGGGTTAGGGAAGTAAAAATAGCCCCCAGCTTAATAATAGAGAGTAGAAGAGAGGGGCAAAAACTCAGAAGAAGCAGAAATTAATATTCTGAGCTATAACTCTGCCTCCAAAAATAGATTTGTTTGTTTTAAGTTAGATACTCTTCCTCAACCAATAATAAGATACACTAGTTAAATATACACAAACACAGTATTTTTAATATAGCAACTTTGTGGGGAGCTTATTGTGCCAGGGAATATGTTTCTTTCTTCTGTATAATTACAGTGTTCATAATGATGCCTGGCAATGAGGGCACTCAATAAATACAGATTTAATTGAATTTTATATGCTATACTTAATAACAAATAGCTTAATTAGAACAGAGGTTCTCACTTATGCTAACATACTATTATTATTTATCCTTTGACTTGTGAAATAAATTTATTGTACAAATCTTAAAACTGCTTTTATTTTCCCCCAAAATAAAAAATATGTGCTTTTGGTAGGGTATAGGAGTTGTAATAGGTTAATTTTTAGCCTTTGGTTACTAACTGATTAACATGGCATACTGACTTGTGACTCTGCCACTCAATATTCAGCTTTTCTTTGTTGCAAAGTTGTATCATTTAGCTATTGCTGCATAACAAACCATCTCAAGACTTGGTTATTTAAAATAATAATGATTAAGTCTCATATGTCACAAGGCTGTGTGTTGGTTGATCTTGACTAGGCTTGCTCATATTTCTATAAGTTAATTCTACTTTCTGTGTCTCTCATCTTCCTCTTAAGCCCTGAGGGTCAGTCCAAGCACGTCCTTCTTGCATTATGACAGAGTCTATAAAGAACAAAATTTCTCAAATTCAACTGCATTTCTATTTTAGATTGAATAATTCCTTCTTGTGAGAAGTTGTCATGTCCATTACAGGATGTTTAGCAGCATCACTGGCCTCTACTCACTAGATGCCAGTAGAATCCCCCAAATCGTGACAACTAATAATGTTTCCAGAAATTGCCAAATTCCCCTGGGAGAAAAATTTCCCCAGGTGAGAACCACTTCCCTAGCAGGAGAAATGTGCAAGGCTTCGTGAGTCCTGTGCTTGGAGCTGCACACCATCACTTCTACTTCATTCTATTGGCCAAAACAAGTTAGATGGAGAACGAAGAAAGAGGAAGGGCAGACCAACTTGCTCATGGCAAAGTTACATGGAAAGGGTTATGAATACAGGTAGATTGGATGAACTGGGTTGTTAAAACAGTAAATGTACCTTAACAGTTATAAGTTCAGGAATTTTACTCTAGTATAGACTCTCTTCCAAGCCCATAATGTTTTCCATAATTTTCAATCTTATTAGAAAAAGTTTCCAGGACTTGGATCTTGTGCTATGACTACTTCTCTTTTGGTCTGATGGTTTGCAATATCTGCAAGACATAATAAGTAGAACATAAATAAAATAACATTATCTCTTTTATACTTTACATATTAGGTTTTTCCAATATAATACACAAAGCAGTCCAATCTAAAAATTCTTTTTTTTTTTTAATTGAGGTATAGTTGATCTACAATGTTGTGTTAGTTTCTGGTGTACAGCAAAGTGATTCATATGTATATATTCATATATATTCTTTTTCATATTCGTTTCCATTGTGGTTTATTACAGGATATTGAATATAGTTCCCTGTGCTATACAGGAGGACTTTGTTGTTTATCTATTTTATATATAGTCGCTTGTATCTGCTAATCCTAAACTCCTAGTTTATCCCTCCCCCACCCCTTTTCCCCTTTGGTAACCATAAGTTTGTTTTCTATGTCTGTGAATCTATTTCTATTTTTTTTTCTTTTTATTTATTTATATATTTATTTTTGGCTGTGTTGGGTCTTCGTTTCTGTGCGAGGGCTTCCTCTAGTTGCGGCAAGCGGGGGCCACTCTTCATCGCGGTGCGCGGGCCTCTTCACTATCGCGGCCTCTCTTGTTGCGGAGCACAGGCTCCAGACACGCAGGCTCAGTAGTTGTGGCTCACGGGCCTAGTTGCTCCACGGCATGTGGGATCTTCCCAGACCAGGGCTCGAACTCGTGTCCCCTGCATTAGCAGACAGATTCTCAACCACTGCGCCACCAGGGAAGCCATCTATTTCTATTTTGTAAATAAGTTCATTTGTGTCTTTTTAAAAAGATTCCACATACAAGCAATATCATATGATATTTGTCTTTGCCTGACTTACTTCACTTAGTATGATAATCTCTCGGTCCATCCATGTTGCTGCAAATGGCATTATTTCATTCTTTTTTATGGCTGAGTAGTATTCCATTGTTTGTATATACCACAACTTTATCCATTCATCTGTCACTGGACATTTAGACTGCTTTCATGTCTTGGGTATTGTAAATAGTGTTGCTATGAACATTGGGGCACATGTATCTTTTCAAATTAGAGTTTTCTCCGTATATATGCCCAGGAGCAGGATTGCTGGTAACTCTATTTTTAGTTTTTTAAGGAACCTCCATACTGTTTTCCATAGTGGCTGCAGCAATTTACATTCCCACCAACAGTGTAAGAGGGTTCCCTTTTCTCCACACCCTCTCCAGCATTTTTATTTATAGAATTTTTAATGATGGTCATTCTGATTGGTGTGGTTTTTTTGTTTTGTTTTGTTTTTTTATTTTTGGCTGCGTTGGGTCTTCATTGCTTCACACGGGCTTTCTCTAGTTTCAGGGAGCAGGGGCTACTCTGCGTTGAGGTGCTCAGGCTTCTCATTGTGGAGCACAGGCTCTAGGTGAGGGTACGGGTGCTCAGTAGTTGTGGTTCACGGGCTCTAGAGCTCAGGCTCAGTAGTTGTGGTGCATGGGCTTAGTTGTTCCACAACATGTGGGATCTTACCAGGCCAGGGCTCAAACCCATGTGCCCTGCATTGGCAGGCAGATTCTTAACCACTGCGCCACCAGGGAAGTACCTCAATGTAGTTTTGATCAATCTAAAAATTCTTTATACTGCAATATTAAGTTCTAAAAGTGATAATAGTTATTCCTCACTTTAAAAAGGTATATTCAGGGACTTCCTGGTGGCGCAGTGGTTAACAATCCTGCCAATGCAGGGGATGCGGGTTTGAGCCCTGGTCTGGGAAGATCCCACATGCCGCAGAACAACTAAGCCCATGAGCCACAACTGCTGAGTCTGCACTCTAGAGCCCACCAACCACAACTACTGAGCCCATGTGCCACAACTACTGAAGCCCGTGTGCCTAGAGCCCACGCTCCGCAACAAGAGAAGCCTCCACAATGAGAAGCCTATGCACCGCAACGAAGAGTAGCCCCCCTCACTGCAACTGGAGAAGCCTGCACGTAGCAAGGAAGACCCGACGCAGCCAAAAATAAATAAATTAATTAATTAATTTTAAGAAAAAGGTATATTCACACATAACCATGTACACATACAGAGCAACACAGAAGAGGCTGGTTGATGTTAAAATAATACAAATGCAACATGTATGCTCTATGAATCAGAGTTGTATGCATGTGTACTATACATTAAATAACACAACTTAAGATCTAATTGTTGTCAATTTATGAAGAAAGAAAACAGGTTACAGATGTTGGTAAATATGTTTTTTATTTTGAGCAAAGTCACTTAACCTGAGATTCAGTTTATTCAGCCAACAAGTATATTAGACTGGATCATATGAAATTGCCAATACTGAATTGAGATTTTTAACCTTCAAACATAGCAATTTTATGTGATTCAATTTGACATATGATAATATCAGTCCTACAATTGTTTTTAGAGTATTAAAAAAGTCGATATTAGTTGATTGTGAATCAAACCAAGACACACAGTGGTAAATAATCAGAGAAATACAGAAATCCATGATATTCATACAGAACGAGCTCTAAATCAAGGCACAACAGCATTTTTCAGGAAACGTTTGCTCCTTTTTAATAGCTTTGATCAAATTCCAAATTTTTAAAAATAAGATCACAAAAATTAGAGTTACAAAAACGGTTGGAGGTGGTGAGGAGAGGGAAAAAGGATAAAAGAGAGAAAAGAAAATTTTCTTCAGAAAGAGAACAAAGAGTAGCACAAAAGAGATTAAAAATGAATTCAAGGTCTGTTATTCTGAAATATTCCTGTGGAGGAAAAATGAATCTATTGTGTTTTTTGTTTTTTTTTTTTTTAATTCTCTAAAACAGTCAAACCTACCCTGGAAATTAGCACAAAGACTAAAATGTTTTCTTTTGAAGCTGGATAAAAGGTGAGTCATCCTTTGAGGCAAGTTTCCTAAAAAGAGAATTTGAAAATAATGAAGTGATAAAAATACAGAATGAGCACAAGTTTTTATTAATTTTTTGTTAATTATAAGAGAGGACTGTTTAGTAGTGAGAGAGTTGACCACTGTGTTGTTATACTCACTTTGTGATGAATATAAAATAAACAATATCTTTCTTTAAAAAGCAGTAAAAAGCAAACAAACACTGTAATTCTTAGATTAGAGGTTCCAAAACCAAATTAATCATCAGAATTACTAGGGATGCTTTCTTAAAATAAAAAATAAAGCACAGAGACCCCACCCAAGTGACAAAATTAGAATCTGGGCTTGAGGTTCAAGAATTTGGTTGTTTAAGAAGCTCCACAATTCATTTTTATCACTTAAGTTTGAAAAATCTCAGTTAAAACTAGTGTTCTTTTTTATTTATTTAAATTGATTGTATTTCCACACATGAGAGTCCAAGTCTTTTTTCAGATTCTTATGCCTAGTCGCTCTTTAGTGTTCAACAAGTGACACTTTGTCTTCTCTGTGCTCCGAGGTTCTGTCTGACATTAGGTTAGTAACTATTAATCTCCTAGGTTGCCATAACAAAATACAACAGAGTGAGTGGCTTAAACAGAAATTTATTTTCTCACAGCTCTGGAGGCAGGAAGTCAGATCAGTGTGGCAGCATGGTTGGTTTCTGGTGAGAGGTCTCTTCCTGCTGGTAGATAGCCAGTTTCTCACTATATCCTCACATGACCCTTTCTCTGTGCAGGTGGAGAGAGAGAGAGAGAGAGAGCCTGAGCTCTTTGGTGTCTTTTTTTCTATAAGAACACTGATCCTATTGGATCCCATCTCACACTTCTGATCTCATATAAACTTAATTACTTCCCTAGAGGCCCCATCTCCTAATACAACGACACTGGGAGTTAACACTTCAACATATGAACTTGTAGGGAGATACAAATATTCAGGCCATAATAATAACCAATTACTTTACTCAAAAGAATCAAACTTAGCTGGTTTCAAGATGTGTTTAAGAGCATCACCTATGATGAAGGAAAAAACCTTAAATGAAATGGGCTGTGTTTACATCTTTTGTCTAAAATGCACAGATATCCAGAACATTGTATAATGCCTAAAACATTCAATAAGCTGTTGTGTGTTACATAATTTTATTCTCTTTAAAGGACCAAGGAGAATACTTATGATGTCCTCCCTTAAACATTGGCTTTGTTCTCTGGCCTCATCTGCTGCAGAACCCTAAACATCTTTCAAAGGCAGGAGTTGGGAGGAGTTACTGTGTTCCTGATGGAAGAATCTGAAGAAAGGGTGTGTGGAGAGGTATATGCTTCTGGAACAGTCGCCAATTTACAAAGACAAGTTTTTTACAAGTAGTTTACAAAGACAAGTTATTGATTTTTTTCTCTTGGAGAAAGAAAAGCTATAGTAAAAAAAAAATCAGGAACATTCATGCTATGCTCCTGATTAATTCCAAATCAGACTGAATAAGAAAGATTGGATCTTGGTTAGTTGAGGCAAAGAAAAAAAAATCCTAACTTTAGTCCTAGCAATTTCTAGGATTAATTTAAGGAAAATAATCAGACATGAGATCAAAGATATAGGTAAAGCATGTTCATCAAAGTGCAATCTCCTCCATCATTTCATTTTCCTTTCTCAGCTTCTTTCTGAGTTTTGTCAGTTCTCAGAGTTGGGTTTTTTTGCCCTCTCCTCTTGACTTATGGGTTTTAAAATTAGAAAAATAAAAATTGAAATATCTAAAGTACCAATAAAGGGACAATGATGAGATAAATTATAGTATATTCAGACCACGGGACACATTACAGTCACTAAAAGTGGGAATTACAAGAAATTTTAATGACATAAAAATATTCCCTATATAATAGTAGTGAAAACAGCAAATACAGAACTGTACTTAGTATTGTGGTAATTTTACCTAAATATAAATAGATAAATAAACAACATTCAATTAAGTAGATTAAATATATACTCATAAAAAAAGATCTGAATGAAATATAATTTTAAACTTTACCTGTTCTAATTTCTGGATGGTGAACTTAAGAGCCATTTTTATTTTTCTCCTTTTTGTTTTTTTTTTTTATTCTAATTATTTGGTAATAAATTTTATGAGATTTATGATCAGGACAAAAATCATTTTAAGGAATAAAAATGAAACAGAACATAAATGAAAGAGTCATAGTGTTGCTCCTTCCAAAACTTGGGTAGATGGGATGAATGTTAAACCTACATGCATCTATTGACTTTTCTCTATGGTAAATTAACATCTAGCACTCATAAATCTGAACTTCCTACATTCTAAATTCTTCATCATTCTTGAAGATTTCTTCATCTTGAGACAACAGAACTAGCTTAAAGTGTTGAGAATATAAGAACAACAGCTTTCTGTCCCCCATTTTTTTAAGATCAACTTTGAACATCTGCAGTCGGTGGAGCGTGCAGAAGAGATAAATGGCTCCATTAAAGAAATGATCTGCTTCAAGAGAAATGTTGGGAGTGGAGATGCACCCGTGGGAGCCATTGGCTAGAGATAGTAGTTAAGAACAAGGGGCAGGTACAATCAGCCAAAGAAAGCCCACACGACAAGAGGAGAGGGCAAAGAAACAAACCCTGAGAACTACCAATGCTCAGAAGGGCTGAGAAAGAAAAATAAAATGATGGAGGAGACTGCAAAATTAATCAAGTAGGGGGCAAAACAGGCAAGAAAGGTGAAGAGGAGAAGCCAGAAATAGTTTCCTTCAGGAGGGAATTGTGAGCAGATGAGGAGAGTGAAGGAGAAGGGCATTTCAGTTTGGGTAAGTGGTCTAAGCAGGAATAAAGATATGAGTCCTTTTGGAGACAGAGACTTTAAAAACAGAAAGATAGGTTGGCAATCCAATTGTGAAAGATGTTGATTCCAGATTAAAAATATAAGACTTTATTCTGCAGGCTGTAAGAGCTGAAATGTTTCATTTTAGTGAGTCTTGAAAGCCTGGATTTGATGAGAGAACAAAAAGTTTCCTTAATTCCACAACTCCCTTGTATGTATTAAGAATAAAGCTGAGAGGTCTAAGAATACAATTACTATAAGTAATACTCTACAGAGATATTGAGAAATGCCCTTCTGGTTTTGATGCTGAATCCAGCCTCTCTACACTAACACCGAATTAAATATTGGAGACAGAGTTTTGGGTGAAGTAGAAAAGAATAGCTTTATTGCTTTGCCAGGCAAAGGCGACCACAGCAAGCTAATGTCCTCAGAACTGTGTGGCCCAACCTGGAGGGGGTAGTGAGGGGTTTTATAGTATTGGTTCAAAGAGGGTGTGATCAGCTCGTGAACATTCTTCTGATTGGTTGGTGGTGAGGTAAGTGGGAGTCGGCATCATCTACCTTCTGGTTCCAACCTGTCTGGGGTCTACATGCTTGTGGGCAGCATACAGTTCACCTCTCCACCTAGTGGGGATTTCAGTATCTGCAAAACAGCTCAAAGATATTGTTACGTTTATCCCTTGAGGGGGAACCAGGACCCTGTCCCAAGGCTGCACTGTTGCTTCTTGCCTGCTCCTCCTTTGTCTCTGCATCCTCTCCCTTCCCTCATTAGCAACTGTTTGAACTTGCCTGTTGGAACTCAGGGAAGGTCATGGAGGCTGAATGAAACTTATTTCCCGTAATCAAGAAACGGGGGACACAGAAAGACTTTTGTGCCCAGGAGCCCCACCAGGTCCTGCTCGGTTTCAGTTTGGCAGGAGCTTGAGAGAGACTTTGAAGGGATGCATTCATGTAAAGATATTGCCTGAGTCCCTGAAAAAGGGAGAAGAAACCATGACAGAAAACTGACAGAGACTCCAAATAAGTTTAGAGAGAATCTAAGAACACTTTGGCAGTTTCCTTGCGTCCCCACCTCTTGCAATATGGCACAAGAAGATGGTCTCTAGGGGAATCTACCTGCACCAGTGCATCCTGGCCCATTGACTGGGTGCAGGTGTCCAAATGGAGCCCCCATGACACCAAGTGGAGTGCAGGGGTGTGAGGGGACTGGTAAATGCCAGGATGCCAGGGAGTGGGCACATCAACTAGAAGGTTGAGGCAGGGACCACAAATTTCAGCAACGGGTGTCAGCACACTGTCCAGAACGAAAGAAGATGGGACCACATCTCAGCAGACCACAGCAGAAGACGCAGGAACAGGACGAATGGAGGCATTCTCTTCCCCTGAGGTTGATGCAGACCCAAAGGACAGCAGGAGGACAAGAGGCTCTTTCCCCGCCATCGTAAGGATAGCTGAGTTTCCACCCAAGCCTGGTTGCAATCATGGAAAAAGGGAGCGATGAAATCCTGGAGGAAAAAAAACAGTCCTGAAAGGGAGTTTAAATTGACTAAATACTTATCACAAAGAGAACTTTTAAATGAGACCGATTTCTTTTTAAATGGCGAAGTTGAAATGTTCCTGCTTTGGGAAGGAAAGAAGCCTTAAGAATAAGATGAGACCAGTCATAGAAAATACAGAAAGTGGCAATTTCAATGGCCTTGATGTGAAATTATCATGACATGGACCAGACAAGGGTCAAAGGGAAGTATATATATATATTAAAAAAAAAGAATGGTTTTGAAGACCAAGGAAATGATACTTGGAATTAGGGAGTCTAATTTGAGAAGAATAATATTTTCTACTAAATATTATACTTAGTCTCAAACAGCTCAGTCTCTTTTAGCCATGTTACCTTTCCAAAGTTCATCGTAGATTTCTTGGAAGGATGAAATTACATTATGTAAAACATTTGAAATAATAACTATAATATAGTAAGCACTCAATAAAAATAAGCTTCCATTAATATTACAGTTATCTCTTAATCACATGTTTATGAGAATACAATTTAGTCAAAACACTGGACTTGAAGGAAGGAAAACTGAAGCTATCTACACAAGTGTGTGACCTGCTACCAGGCATTTAACTTCTTTGTTCCTCAGTTTCATAATGAGTAGAAAGTAGTGGAGTAAATGCCATCACCAAGGAGCTGAAATACCCGTATATATCCCTAGGGTAGTAGCCTGAGTGACAAGGCCATTAAATAAAACCAGACAATCTTCATATTTAAGCATCATGTATATGAAACCTTCTAACTGCATCCATTTGCACATAAATGGAAGCAAATTAGAACTCTTCTGAGGAGCTTACTTTGCCAACAAAATCCCAGGCTTGGCTGCAACAGCTTTTTTGAACCCCTAAATCTATCTCTAGGTCTCCGAAATTATACCCATGGGAGAGGCCTTAGAAAGCCGATTAACCAAGACACCCTCCCTCCCTTAAGCCCTCCTCAGAAGAATCAATGGAAGGAAGGAGTAAACAGGAATCCTCCCCCCAACTTCCTCCCAACACATGTAGAGTAGAAGAAGCCAAAGAAAACAAAATACAGAAATTTCCGAGAGAGAACCAGGAGTTGCCAGATTACCTCTCGGATGCTGTTTGGTACCTGCCCTGATCTCCTTTACCAGGTCCAGTTGCTATGCTGGTAAATGGCTGGTAATGGCTGACAGCTGCACCCTCCTCCAGAGACTTGCTCTTTGCCAATCAGAGCCCCCTGACTCAGAGATGTCTGGGTGGTTACCCAAAACCCTGCAGCTGAGTGGTAGCCAGCAGCTAAGGACTCACCGATACAAGTGTAAAAGCCCAACACCATTGCTTCAAAGAGGGACAACTCCCTGGTGCCATTCCTACTCTCAAACTCCCCCTGGGATGAACTTGAGTTTCAAGTTAAACAAACACATCCCTTTGCCTAGCTTCTTCCGCCTTCCCCTCACACTTCCCTCATTTCCTTACAAGATTCTCTTGAGGATACTGTCTCAATAAATGATGTGCATAAGAATCAACATCTCAGGTTCTGCTTCTAGTGAAATATACCTGATGTATTGCCAAGGAGCTTACTTCACAACTGCAGCCAGTGAGACTTTACTATAGCTGCCCTGAAGGGTTTGGTATTTGCTGAGAAAAGTAGTCAATGTCTAGTTCCCATTGTTCCTTTTCTGAATTGGAATTTTAACTGTAATTATGAAAGAACCATAAAATTATTACTCTATGGTGTGTATTGAATATATCAGAGGCAGATGACTAGTCTTTTAGCTTATAAGTCACCAGACCATGAGATGCCTTTCATGGATTGCTTCCTTGGGTTGATGGTAAATAGATCCTACGTATGAGAAGGTATCGATCGGTGTTGGGGAGCCAGACTGGTATAGAGTGAAAGATTTTGCTGTTGCCTACCCAATCCATTCTTCCATACTTTCTTACAAACAGCCCCTGATTCTTTTTGAAGTGACAATTCCTCTGTCCATAGAGAGGTATGTTCCCTGCTTCAGAGTAGCTAGGGGTCACAATATGACTTAGTTCTGGACAATAAGATAGAAGCAAAAGTTACAGGACAAAGCTTCTGGGAAAACTTTAGAATTTGGGGAAACATAAATGATATAAGCCTTTACCCCATCTCCTTGCTGCTGGAGAAACAGTGAGAATAACCATCTTATACCAGAAAGTGACAATTATGAGATGAAAGCCACATGCTAAGAGTGTGAAAAAAAAATTGTGGAGTCTACGATATCCACCCTTACTATTTAAGACACTCTATGGCAGATTTCTTCTACATCAAATACAACTTAATTCACAGGGTGTGTCCGAAGAAAAATGTTCAAAAGATATAATAAGGCAATTTACAAAAAAATTTCAGTGCAGATTTTCAATAATCGATGCAAATTTTAAAGTCTTATTTTTGGATAAGAGATTGGCAAAAGTTAAAACAGAAAACTACACAGTATCAGAAAACCTATGACAAAGCAGCTATTCATACATCCAGGAAGACACACTGATACAACATTTCTGAAGGAAGTTTTAGTAAATTGTCTATATGTAAAATGTGTACACTTCTGGTCAAGAAGTCAGTCTAAGTAAATGCATCTATATTTTCTCCCACCCAACAGCTTCATAAAGGCATTGTAAAGTCAGTATTCACAAATGAATTGTGTAGGTAGAAAATTCAAAAGAATGATAAGCTACTAGTATTACTAAATTATAGGGTCACTATTGATAAAAGCCAAAAAATGCAAAAAGTACATTAACAATAAAAAACCAAATTAAATTATGACATTTCATACAATGTAATAATATAACAAGGTGAATAAATCAACATATATTACAGTGTGATTGGCTCCCACAAACATAGCATCTAGTAAAAAGAGCTACATTCAGAGTACATACTCTGTGATTCCATTAAAATTAACCCAAAAGCAAGCAAAATTAATCAATGGATTTGAAATTAGGATAGAGGAGAGGGGTTCGAGAAGAGACACTGGGATTGGGGACTTTTGTGATGCTGGTAATGTTCTACATATTGATCTAGGTACCAATTCCATGGATATGTTCACTTTATGAAAATTCATTGAATTACAAAAATGTGCACAGATTTTTTTAATTCAATGAATTTTCATAAAGTGAACATATCCATGGAATTGGTACCTAGATCAATATGTAGAACATTACCAGCATCACAAAAGTCCCCAATCCCAGTGTCTCTTCTCGAACCCCTCTCCTCTATCCTAATTTCAAATCCATTGATTAATTTTGCTTGCTTTTGGGTTAATTTTAATGGAATCACAGAGTATGTACTCTGAATGTAGCTCTTTTTACTAGATGCTATGTTTGTGGGAGCCAATCACATGCTTCCTTAAAATATTGATTTTAAAAAACATAGTAGCAAAGGGATATCCAAAAGACATAATACAAAACCACCACATGATGAAGTGAGGGTCATCAGAAGCTTAGGGAATTCAACAAATTTCTGCAGAAAGAAATCAAGTGGTGTCCAAGCCACATGAAGAAGTCACGTGCAGCCGCTCCAGTTGACAGCTGCCCCTGAGCTCTCAGCTGACAGCCTGCATCAATTACCACCTTATGAATGATTTATTTTGAATGTCCAGCCCAACAGAGTCTTCAGATAACTACAATCCCCCTGAAGTCTGCTGCAACTCCATTAGAATCCCCAAGTGGGACCCGCCTAACCAAAAGTGCTTCCAAAAAACCCAATTTACAAAGTCATGAGTAAAATTAAAAGGTTCTTTTGAAGAACTAAGTTCCCAAGTAATTTGTTACATAATTATAGTAACTTTAAAAGAAGAGCACCCTCAGTCCTAGTAATAGGAATCTCATATAGAGAGAAGAAAGAAAACTAGAGATGAAATTATTTTTAAAAATAATTATTATTTATAAATAATTATTATTTTTAAAATAAAGACAATGATATGATAAAATTCCCCAGTTTTCAAAGGAAACAACAGTTGTTAAATTGAAAGGGCATGATAAGCAAGTTAAATGAAAACAGATGTGAAATTTATGTATATACTTGTGAAATTTCAGGACATCAGTGTTTCCACCCCTGGAGCAATCAACTAAGCCAAGGGCCAGGGGGCAGAGCAAAGTCAGGTAGTTACCCCAATTCCCCTCTACTGAAAAGTAACTGGTTAATTTTTTTAATATTTTATGGTGTAGACACACACTCACATATCAGGTTACTATGTATTAGTTTAAAATTATGATTTAGCCCTATATTTCTTGACCTAGAAAAATGGTCAAAATTTTTATTGAGAGAAAAAAGCAGATTACAGAAGAGCCTATGAAAAAAATTGTCAGGGAGTTTGCAAAAGAAAAATCAACATTTGCTAGATAAGGTGATAAAACAAGGAGCAAATAGGCTTAATGGTAAAAGAAAACAGTAGTCGTTAGGTGTGCGATAATTTTCTAGACTTGAATTGACAAGAAAGCATAGTGATAAGAGAAATGGACCAGATGGGTAAATCAAGCCACTCCCCTATAACTACTTGTTGGAAACAGACATTAATTGGCTTAATTCTTCACATTCTTCAGGTATACATTAAGAATTCTAAATTTATTTTTAAAATATGCAAATTATTTTATAACTATATACTATCTTGAGTCAGAGATTAAACTGTTAATAATGCAAAAAGTTTCCTATTTTCTCATTTGTGCTGTTGAGTGTTTCTCTTGATAATAAGTTTCTGGGACACACCATAATTTAAGTGAAACAAAGAAAAACAGAACAGAAATTAAAGGTTAAGAAAGCAAACAGATCAGGTGTTGTAATTTAAAATACTGTCTGATGTTTATAGTTTGTGAACTATATCAAAGTATGAATATTGACCTCCCAACCTTATCTTTTTAATTAATTACTGCAGAAGCTCTCCTAACTGACCACCATTTAATTTGTCTTATAAACTAACACTTTCCATTTCTTATGTAAAACCTAAATACAGATGCTCACAGAACACAAAATACTCTCCAACCCTAAACTACCCTTTTGTATGCCTGAATACTTCCTCTTGCAGTTTAATTGTATGCCTAATAAGAGTTTATCATATGCAGTTCCAAACCATTTTGTTTGTTGTATTTGTATTATGATTACATTATTCAAGGAAATATTACATATACACATGAAATACAAGTACAAAAATAAGGGAGGAAATCTAGAAGGATCCTGCTCTGAGATTGATTGTGCTCAACTTTCAGAGAAATAATAATTGGATACTAGATAGTGAGTTATGGGATTGATTTATTCAAGAAAGATGCCACAGACTTATCACCACTGAATCCATACTCATAGAAAATGCCTTTCAAAATATAGGCAAATAAATTTGCCCTACTATGCTTTAAGTTTAAGCCAAAGGTTTTATTTGTATGTTCATCAGCTAGATGTCTAGGTTACACTGGAGTTACAATCTACAAATTTCAGTCATTTCAAACAACAACAGTTTATCACACATTCTATATATATATTACAATATGCCTAGAAGAAGTAGACTTTAAATATTTATGGATATCTCTGATGAACACCTGTGTTGAGTTTAGCCAACTGCAAAATTACAGTGCACACAAGACTACCCTCCCTTCTAAAACTGATTGAAATTCAGTAGGAAGGAGAGTCCCCCAACCACCTTCAGGTTAAATAACTCACTAGAAGAACTCAAGTAACTTACTAAATGCTGTTATATTCACAGTTATCATTTACAGCAGGGAAAGGGTACAAGTTAAAACAAACCAAGGAAGAAGCACAGCGAAGGTAGCAAATGTGGAGTTTCTTCTATACTCTCCCCAAGGAATCTTGAACGTAGTACTTTCCCAGCATTGATGCATGACAGTATGTACAGAGTATTGCCAACCAGGAAGTATTGCCAACTCTGGGCACCCAAGCCTTTAGTGTCCAGAGTTTTTATTGGGGCTCTATCACATACCACCCATGTGGTTGTCCTTTAGTCTCCAGTCTCTCCTAGAGCCTCAGGCTGATACCTTTAGTCTTCAGTCCCTTCCTCCAGGAAAACAGACACTTCTATTAGGTAGCACCTCCCAGTAGACTAAAGATCAACTCCCAGCAGCCAAAGGCAAAGACCAGACCTGTCTTTGAGTTAACTTAATTCTTCACTGCACAAAACCATATCATAATTTCACATTTGACTGGGTTAATTGACCAAATATATGACCCAATTTCTTTGGATAAGAGGACTCCTGCTAAAATTAATCCATCCTAACTGACCTTTTAATATCAGTTGCTTATTAATTATCTCAACCATTTATGATCCACACAAAGTACACACAAAACATGCTTCTCTATCCTAGATGGGGAGGGTGGTTTGATAATGGTAACTTCTGCACAGAAAGGAAAACTTTTCCAGGTAGCATCCTCTCTGGTACATGTCTCTTAACCCTAAAAGCTGTGATTATCTTTGTTACAATTCTTACTTCTTGACTACAATTCAGAGAGCATATTACAGGGAAAGTAAAGTGATTCCTGAGTAAAAGTTATTTTAAAGATAATGCATTAAAAGAAGGAAGCTTTTAAATTGAGCATTGCCTGAATCTGTGAAGAAGTAAATTAGGAGCCATAAAGAATTATGGTGGCTGGAAGCTCAGCATGCAAAATGTGAGCAATTACAGAGAGAAAAACTGAGACCTCTTTGCAATTCAAATAAAAGCCTTGATAAAAGCATAGCCAGATTGTCCACATGCCAGTGAGTATATAGCTGTCATTTCTGTAGCAGTTCATAGGAATTAGGATTGGGGCATTTGGAGAAAGCTTCATAAACCATGTGTGACATGAGTATAGATTTTGAAAGAGATTTATAATTAAACATACAGAAAGTAGGGAAAAGGACATTCCAGACAAGAAGAGCGTTATGATCCAAGACAAAGAGGTAAGTCGTGTCCAGGTATCTGTAAGAAATCTAATAGATTTGGGTAAAAGGGAGAATCTTGCCTGGGGCTGGAGGGAGAAATAGCAGTTAGAGTTGGAAACAGTTACACAGAAACCCAATTGTGTAAGGTTAGCATAAAGTCTAGATTTTATCTATAAACTAAGGGAAACCCTGAAATTTGGGAAAATTAGGTGATGTGTGCAAAGAAGTATTTTAAAAATATTCTTTAAGCAGTAGTATAAGGGATAGATTGAAGTAGAGAAAGACTGCAAACCAGAAGATCACGTTTTTCTCTTGAAAATGTTATTAGCTTCCACTCCTTATTTGCATGTTGCATAGATACATGTAGCAGAATTGAATTTCAAAGACATGAAACTCTGGAATTCAAAAATGTAAATTTATTTTCTTCACCAAACTATTTTTATCATAAGTCTCCATCACACTGTTGGAGGCATATTTAATCCCAATTAGCGTTTATTCAGTCATTTCCATTGCAAAACTCAAAATCAGGATTCTCCTGCTCCCTTCATCTCCACAGAGCTAAGGCAGCCTGAAATATTAGCATAACATGGCTGGGAGAAGAGAAGGTGGTTTCATACTTAACCAGTGTCAGCTTTGATCCTTATAGGATGTAATCTTTGCTCATTGACATCTATCTTTACTGCCATCTACTGCTGAAGTCCCAGCTTCTTCGTGGAGTCTGGTTCCTAGGGTCCATACACCACATTTATAGATGGTATCACCTCACCATTACCATGATGTCTTCTAGTTTTTAGAGCTTTCTCAGTCTGAGCAATTGACAACTTCTGCATACTCTCCCATGCCATTTTGAGATGAAGGTGACACATTTTGGGGGGGTGGAGAGGTGGAGATAGCAGGTGTTGTCTCAGCATTATCCCTTGATAAACATTCCCTGGCTTGGGCATAATCTCAGCCTGGATTCTCCATCCTGACATACCAAGCTGGTGTGCAAATTTCTGTGTAATTTCACCCTAGCAGGTGAAATACAGGCTGGCTGTTTTCTCAAATACCTCCTAAACCCAACTAGGGTTTCTATCTCCTTTCCTCTAATTGGACTTGTCTCTTTCTAGCTGTTTACTTTATTGTTTTCCCTGAGCTATCAAAACTTATCTCCTTTATGATTATAAAATAGGCTCTTACAATATCATTCAATCTGTCCAACCATTTTTTGATAGTATAAACTTTATTTTCTGAGAACTTCAGAATTTCAAGTGAAATGGTCACATGACGAATTATCCACTACAAACAAATCACATATAGAAGAAAAAACTATAAATTAGAAAGTAACCAAAACCCAGCTCTGGAGTATCACTGCACAATATTAAGTTTCCAATCTTCCTTAGTGCTGATTATCCTTAAACCAGGTCATATATGTACATTTTGAGTACAGATTCTGTGAGGAAGCCAGTTGCAGGTGGCAGAAAAGATGTCCGCATATTTCAAAGAATAGGAATGTTTTTAAAAATTAGATGCAAAGTTATGTTGTGCCCTTTTTTCACCAAAAGGATGGACATAAAGCAAATGAGGAGGAACAACAACATGTCCATATTTATTAAGGAGGTAGAGAGAGAAGTCACAAAGAAATTCTCCTCCTCAATCTTCCAAAAAAGGAGATTAATTAGGGAAAGATAAAGAATTTCTGTTTGTTTTACTTCACTGAATTTCAGAGGCTTTTTCCAATTCATTGTACAATAAATCTAGAAGATAGTAGAGAGAAGTTGGATCCAGATATAATCCGTATATTGGAGAAAGCTCAAACAAGTCTCTTCAATCATCAGGCACATGATGTATGAGTGAGTGTCTCATATAAGAGACTACAAGCCGTGGTATAGACTGTGGTAAGCTAAGGGATGCATGCTCATCTAAAGGAGGCAACTACTACTCAGCTCCAACACTTTGCTGCTTTGTTGCAATACTTTATGAGTATCTCTAGATACTCAAAGTGTCTAAGAGAAGCTGGAAATCTAGATTTCCATTTAAATTCTCCAACATTTTTTAATGATAGCAACATGTGTATCTTTTTACAATATCTTAAGGACCAGGACTTCCCTGGTGGTTCAGTGGTTAAGAATCCGCCTTCCAATGAAGGGGACATGGGTTCAAGCCCTGGCTGGGGAACTAAGATCCCACATGCCACAGGGCAACTAAGCCCATGCACTCTAGAGCCCGGGCGCCACAGCTAGAGAGAAGCCCGTGCACTGCAGCAAAATATCCCGCGTGCCATAACCAAAGACCTGACGCAGCCAAATAAATAAATAAGATTTTTTTTAAAAAAAAAAGAATATCATAAGAACCAAGATAGTGAGAGCCAAATAAAACATGCCTGCAGACCAGATAGGCCTGTGGGTCATGAGTTCACAACCTCTGCTGCATGTGCTAAATAACCTCAAAGTCAACTAGCATTTTCTTATAAAGAATCAGTTATAAAATTCTACTTCTTTTCCTCCTTTCAAATGTAACATAAAAAGTTCTAGATATGTTTAAATATAACAGTTTTTACTAATAAACTGGGATGTGCCCCTACCCTTCAATTATGAGTAAGGAATAGACATGTAAGAAAGTTATTTAAATAAGCAAGTAGATTTTCTTGCCAAATAAATAATTTTCAAAGTTTCATCTATTTCTTCAAGTCAGGATATATAAGATTGTTTTTAGCTGCAAATAAAAATAACTAAGCAAACAAAATTAGTTTATATGAGACTTTCTCCTTCTGGCCAAGACAGGGTAACGGGAACGGCATTTTCCATCTTGCCTGAAAAAATTTTTAAAATAGACAAATTATATGAAAGAGTGGTTTTTCAAGACACTGGACTGCAGGCAATAGTCAAAGACAGGTACATAAGAAACTTTTGGGGTAGTAGACATGTTCATTATATTGATTGTGTGATTTCATATGTATGTAGAGATGTCAAAACTTGTCAAACTGCACACCTTAAAGTACAATTTATTGTAAGTCAATTATACCTTAGTAAAACTGGTGTAGCATTTTTATATGTAATAAGGTAAATGTATTATCTCATGTAATAAGATGCCCCAAAATAGAGCATCAGTTAAATCAGCATTTTAATATCAAGATTGCTATTGACAACTGTATGCTTCACTTCTCATTGTAGTAGAATGACCACAGTGTCTCCAGGCATTGTGTCCCTATACCACAAAGTCCAATGCAAGGAAAAAAGGGG
The DNA here is from genome assembly GCF_009873245.2 of Balaenoptera musculus. Classification (NCBI taxonomy): domain Eukaryota; kingdom Metazoa; phylum Chordata; class Mammalia; order Artiodactyla; family Balaenopteridae; genus Balaenoptera; species Balaenoptera musculus. The sequence goes on along the minus strand of NC_045801.1, from coordinate 57,921,118 downwards.
ACATATGCTGTCCTAAGTATCTTTTTAAAAGTAAAGATTACTTTCCTAAGAAACTTACTCTCACCTGTGATGGGTCAGGATTTCATGACATGAAATTCTAACAAAGACAATGGAAATATATATTGGCTTAGCATATATACTTCACTCCCTAAAATATATGGATCCCCCCATATCTGAATAAAATTGGAGTTCTTATAACAAGGAAGATGAATGTAAATGTCTTTGAGGATACCTATCCCATCAGTACTGCCTTAGTCATTAAGTGGCTCTTCAGTTAGGATTATTTCATCAGCTACTTGGTGGGGTTAAAAGAATTCCTTATTGCTAATGAAACATATATTTATTTTGAAACTCTGGGGGGAAATCTTGGGGTGGAACAGCCTTTGAAAACTCTTATTTATTAAAAATTATTTTAGTGGGATATAATGAATTTTAAGTAGCTTTTTTTCACACTTAAAGATGAATCAGTGTTTATACTATTTGCATATCCCCTGATGTCTAAAATTAATTAGAGTTGTGTGATGCTTTAAAATATAAACAGGCAATTACCTGAGGTAAGTGAAAATGGAGCCAATGAAAATTCACTTTTGGAATATTCTTTTAGGCATTGGATGCATCTGTCAGGCCAAAGGTCATAGTCAGGACAAATACAAAGAGGGTTATGGTATGTTTTGGAGGGGATACATAAAACTACAAAAATTCCCCATTGAGAAAACTTGAAGAAAAAAAACAAGAAGGTTTGTCAGACAAATTTTTAGAAAGCGAATAAATTCCAAAAATAGTAGATCTGAGAATTACTAACAATAATGATGGATGCCCTATCAAATCTGGGACCATTTCCCAGTTTTGGCACAAATCCTAGATTAGAAGCTGAGCAAATCTTTAATCCAACTCACATCTCTGACATCAACAGAGCAGAAGACAAATACTACAAAGTTTCTGTGCTAAACCAAGCGGGCAGAGCCAGGAAGTTGGTATTTCACCAACTTCTGGAGACTAGGATCATATCCATCACGTCAACTCTTTCATTCCCTGTTTGGGACAAATAACATGGAAGATACAGAAATCATCAGGTGACAAGAGGATCTAAAAAGACAGTACAAACTTCCAGTTATAAAATAAATAACAGAGATGAATTTTACAGCACAGGGAATATAGTCAATAATTTTGTAATAACTTTATATGGTGATGGTTGGTAGCTAAATTTATCATGGTGATCATTTCATAATGTATAAGAATACCAAATCACTATGTTGTACACCAGAAACTAATATAATATTGTAAGTCAATTAACTTCAATAAAAAAAGTAGCTTACCTTAAATAAATAAATAAAATCTAAAAATAAAATAAAAAGACCAATGTCAACACCTCTTCCTATATTAACAGATATGAAAACTTGACCAGGCCCCCCTGACTCCCTCTTCCCAAAGTAATAAATACTGAGGTATGGGGCTGGAGGACAAGATGACATGCTACATGTCGTTTTGACCACAGTAACACCAACAAGTGGGTTTCTCTTCTTTTGTACTCTTTTACTGTATAAAATATAAACTGCTCATTTAATTCCCAAAACGAAGCTGTTGAATTAGGATAGATATGTCTGGATGAATGCTCTGATTCTGTACCTCTTTTTGCACTGCATTCTTCTTCATACTATGTGATTGAGTGCCTATCTTTGCAGGGCATGGTGATTGGCCTGACAGATGAGGCTGCAGGTGGAGGTGAGTGGGTAATACACAGTGCCTATTGTATAGAGATTTCCTTTTCAGATTTATTGTTACTTTATCCCCTTCTTTTGAAAAGAAACTTAAAAGAATTATAGTATTTCCAAACTTTAAGAAGTTTGGACCAAGATCCATTGATTTAATATGTCCTTCAAAAGTTTAAGTACTTTAATTTGCTTATTAATCACTATACAGCACTCTGAAAACACCGTAAGAACAGGAACCAGTAACTCTTGGCTGATTAGAGCATGAAATTATTTGCTTTCCTAGATTCCCCATGTTGCTATCCTCAAGACATTTTCTAGTTTCCTGGTCAGAGGGTACAAATTCTTCTTTATATTCCAATATTTCTCCTGCACAATTCTCATGTCTTCAAAATGCCTTCTGTCAAATGCAGACGTTATTGAAATGACTTATCAAGTGGGGCAGGAAAGGGGAGCTAGCATCTCAATGCTCATGCCTGGCTAACAAGAGTGTGCACATCAATTCCATCCACCTCTTTAATAATAGACTTCACAATGTCCCCTCCCCTCATGCTTTACCCCACGCTCTCCGTCTTGAGTTCACTGTTTCCAAAGAGAAGTCTATGTATCTCTCATCCATTCATCCTTCATCCTCTTCAAACGTCTTCCCTCCCTTACATATATGTGTTTGTGACAATATGCCCTCAAATCATTCCTTGACTCTCATTCGTTATTTAAATGTTTATTGGAGTATAGTTGCTTTACAAGATTGTGTTAGTTTCTACTGTACAGCAAAGTGAATCAGCTATACGTATACATATATCCCCTCTCTTTTGGATTTCCTTCTCATTTAGGTCACCACAGAGCACTGAGTAGAGTTCCCTGTGCTATACAGTAGGTGCTCATTTTTTATCTATTTTATACATAGTATCAATAGTATATATACGTCAATCCCAATCTCCCGATTCATCCCACCCCCGCCCCTTGGTATCCATATGTTTGTTCCCTATGTCTGTGTCTCTATTTCTGCTTTGTACATAAGATCGTTTATACCATTTTTTTTCAGATTCCACATATATGCGTTAATATACGATATTTGTTTTTCTCTTTCTGACTTACTTCACTCGGTATGACAGTCTCTAGGTCCATCCATGTCTCTACAAAAGACCTAATTTCGTTTCTTTTTATGGCTGAGTAATATTCCACTGTATATATGTACCACATCTTCTTTATCCATTCATCTGTCAATGGGCATTTAGGTTGCTTCCATAACCTGGCTATTGTAAATAGTGCTGCAATGAACATTGGGGTGCATGTGTCTTTTTGAATTATGGTTTTCTCTGGGTATATGCCCAGTAGTGAGATTGCTAGGTCGTATGGTAGTTCTATTTTTAGTTTTTTAAGGAACCTCCATACTGTTCTCCATAGTGGCTGTATCAATTTACATTCCCACCAACAGTGCAAGAGGGTCCCCTTTTCTCCACACTCTCTCCAGCATTTGTTGTTTGTAGATTTTCTGATGGTGCCCCTTCTAACTGGTATAAGGTGATACCTCATTGTAGTTTTGATTTGCATTTCTCTAACAGTTGGTGATGTTGAACATCTTTTCATGTGCCTCTTGGCCATCTGTATGTCTTCTTTGAAGAAATGTCTATTTAGGTCTTCCACCCATTTTTTGATTGGTTTGTTTGTTTTTTGATATTGTGCTGCCTGAGCTGTTTGTATATTTTGGAGATTAATCCTTGCCCATTGATTTGTTTGCAAATATTTTCTCCCATTCTGAGGGTTGTCTTTTTGTCTTGTTTATGGTGTTCTTTGCTGTGCAAAAGCTTTTAAGTTTCATTAGGTCTCATTTGTTTATTTTTGTTTTTATTTCCATTTCTCTTGGAGGTGGGTCAAAAAAGACCTTGCTGTGGTTTATGTCAAAGAGTGTTCTGCCTATGTTTTCCTCTAAGTTTTATAGTGTCTGGCCTTACTTTTAGGTCTTTAATCCATTTTGAGCTTATTTTTGTGTATGGTGTTAGGGAGTGTTCCAATTTCATTCTTTTACATGTAGCTGTCCAGTTTTCCCAGCACCACTTATTGAAGAGGCTGTCTTTTCTCCATTATATATTCTGGCCTCCTTTGTCATAGATTAGGTGATGATAGGAGAGTGAGTTTATCTCTGGGCTTTCTATGCTGTTCCACTGATCTGCATTTCTGGTTTTGTGCCAGTACCATACTGTCTTGATTACTGTAGCTTTGTAAGAACATGCCATAGAGTATAATGCATGAATATTTATTATTAAAAAATAAATATTTAAGAAATTCTAAGTATTCTACAAGACTAGATGTAACTCTGTGTAATTAAAAATTTAACTAGTAACTTGTTTGGGAATTCACTGTTTAATCAGCTGGGACTGACATTCATTCTCCAGATATCCTCATCCCCATTGTTCATTGATCATTATAAATGACCATCAATATAACTTTCAGTGGAATACTCATCAAGCCAGCTCTGCTCCAGTTGTTTAAAAATTGTAAATAATAAATAAAATTAAAAATAAATAATGAAAGGCAAAAAACTGAAATATTTCAGTTGCACACATCTTCAGCATTAAGTTCATCCTAAAGATAAGTGTGATGCTATAAATCAATCCACAGTGCTAACCAAGCTCTAACTACTCATAGAAACTACAACATTACAAATTTTTTTACATTTATTCTATCAAGAGAGCAAGAGTAGGTTCATTTGTGCATAAGATAGTTTCTATAAAGTTATGTAAGATACTTTTTGTTACTGTTCTTATGAAAGCATAGGAAAATGAAAAAGAAGAACCTTCGCCTGAAGACAATATACATTTGAGGGCTTACTGTGTATCATAAATAACGTTTTACATATATTTTATATATGTATATGTACATACATATATATGTACACATGTATTACATTACATATATTTTACTTATGGTAATCTTCTTTAATCTTCATAAGAAGACTGAAAGGCAAGTAATATGCCCATTTTACGACTAGCAACCTGAAGCTCGGCAAGCTTAAGTAACCTACTCAAGTTCACATAAGCAGGAGTAGTAGAAGGATGCTTTCTGACTCTGTTCTGTCTCTTTCAAAGCCTACATGCTTTTTACTATATCATGGAAGAAGATATGATCCCTGGTGAAATTTATCAAGTGAAGATCATTTAAACATCTGCTCTACTAAAGTCATTTCACTGGCATTTGCCCAAATCCTGAGGTGACTCAGACCCTGAGGGTATTCAAAAGATTTTAGCTTTCTGCCAAATACATCTGAGTTAGAAACAACAAGCAAACAAAGGAAGAAACACCCTCAAGTATAGGGACTGAAATAATATCTAACAGCTCTAAGAATGGGTTAACCTGACTACACATCAGACTGTATGATACAAGTTATTTACAAAAAGAAGTAGCCTAAACTTCAAATAAAAGGAGGAACATTGCCATTATTAGATGCAAGTAGATATGATCCAAAATGATGCTTTTCCTTTGTGAAAGAGAAGCTTAGCAACCTCTGCAGCCTCCTGGGTGTTTACCCACAATATGTTGGGGGATGTAGGAATTTAACTAAATGTAAAATTCTATAAATCATCTTCCCCCAAATGACAAGCAGGAAAGCTAATTTACTCTATTTTTCTGCCAACATAGAATGACCATCAACAACAAAATATCAAGTAGTACAAAAAAACTCCAAAAGAAAGATATCATACAACATGGTTACACTAAAGCCATAAGAAAAGCAACCACGATCAATGCAAAGAGATAATTAAAGCATTCTTTCGAATCATCATTAGTGACAGCAAAAACAGCCTAGCCTCATTAGTAAACCACGAGGTGTAGTCCAACTAATGGAACCCACTGGCAGCCTCAATAAATATTCCATTTCTGGGATCTTCTGGAGAGAAAGCAGCTTAAGGGCAGAGGAGGGGGAGAAATGCTTAATCAATTTCCTTTAAAGATCCTTGCTGCTTATAAAATTATAGATCAGTCTCTCATGTGTTGCTTAGGAGTCTAAGACGATGGAAGTAAATGGGAGAAAATATTCTTTCAAAGACACATCACTATTGTTGATTTTAAGCAACAGATCATAAAAGCAATCTGAACCACTGCAATTTTTTCCAAATGCATAAAAATATCAGAGCTAATCAACTATCATATTGTCAAGCTCAATCATACACAATCTTATATTCACTACTTTAACACTTCTTCTCTTTTTATTTCAAACATTTACTTTGAAGTTAAAAAAGGGATAACATCTTTTTAAAGGGCGCTGAATGTATGGGTCTTTTAACAGAAGGACATTTGCAAAAGGAGAAAAAGCATGCGGCATGATGAAGGTGAAATAACTTACTCACAGTCTCTTATCAAATAGAGTTTTTAGTAGAAGAAAAGTTTTAAATTAAAGTTACAGTGACATAGTTCAGATTAGAAGGGCCTCCCTTACATCTCAAGTTCATTTCTCTTCTGAATAATCCAAAAAGATTTAAATCTAGTATATATTCATCTTATGTTATGGTCTTCCAGAAAAGACATAAAATAAAGCACTGCAATTAGTCTGAAAAATATGACAATCTCAATATCATTAAATATAAGTGAGAATGAAAACCAGGCAGCACATGGCAAAACAAAAAGCTTTTTTAAAGTCAAAAAGTCAACAAAAAGGTAGGAATTCATATTCTCACATGGCCAGACATTAATTAATTTTACTGATTTTAATACCTCTGGGAATATCTATCATCTAGATTGAAATAGATCTGTGCTATTCACCCACCAAGAAGAGACGTACATCTTATTCTTTTTAGGTTTCCACTGATCCTGATTTATACAGGTTTAGTGAATAAAAAGTGTTGCAAAAGAATTTTTTCAAATACATAAAATGTTCTGAAATCCCTGATATCTAGCAAGCTAGATAGCTCAGAAATCTGCTTTTGTATTTAGCAAACATAAAGCATACGGTCTGTAAATTTTCTTCTACATACTTTGGAACAAAAGATATTAAAGAACGTAGCTTAAATAAATTCTCTAAAATCACATTTTAAGTGATTCAGAAATTTGTGAAAAATAACCCAAAGCTAACTGGCTTCAGATTTCAGATTTAATTTTAAAGAGTTTCATCAGACATAGAATAATCTCACATTAAACTTTTCAATCCTGATTAAAGTTGGACAAACCTAGGGACATAAAACCAAGAATTTACATTCAGTTTTAGTTGACTTCCAATACTATTAGATTTTAAATTCATAGTAAGGTTGTGCAGTAGACGTATTCTTTTTCTGTTGCTGTGTGACAAATTACCACAAATTCAGTATCCTACCATAATCTGCTTATTATCTCACAGTTTGAGAAGGCTGGAAGGGGTTATAATTAGATTCTTTGCTCAGGGTCTTGTCAGGCTGAAACCAGGTGGTGAGTGGAGCCGTGGGCTCATCCAGACCTCAGGATCCTCTTCCAAACTTATTTAAGTTTTGACCAGCCTTTGGTTCCATACAGTTGTAGGACCAAGGTTCCTGCTACCTTGCTGGCTGTCAACTTGGGACTGCTCTCAACTCCTGGAGACTACTCGCTATTATCTACCACATGGCCTTTTCCAAAACATAGAAGTTTGCTCCTTCAAGGGTAGCATAAGAATCTCCCTCACTTTGAATCTCTTTACCTCTTTTAAGGGTTCACCTGATTAGCTCAGGTCCATCCCAATAATCTCCCTTTTGGTTAACTCAAAGTCAACTGATTAGGGAGCTTAATTATATCTGCAAATCTCCTTCTGCCTTATAACGTAACATAATCATGGGAGTGATATGCCATCATATCCACAAGTCCCACTGACAGCAAAGGAGAAAAATTTTACAGAATGTGTGCACAGGGGTGGGGACATTAGAATTCTGTTACCATAGATGCTTGTAAGAATAACACTACCATAAAAAGCTACTATATATTTTGAAAAGTTAGACGTTTTGTGTTTTTGAAGTAATAGGGTTATTTCAATAGGATTTATTTATATACACAAGCAATGTAAAATGTTACAATCCATTACCAAAAGCCTCTGGATGCCTTATAATGTGGTGAAGCTCTGAGGTATTCCTGCTATGGAAATATGGTCATTCTCTCCCAAATGTAAGCATACTACTCAACCAGGAAAAAGAAATCAATTTTGATTAGGTTAGCCTCTCCACAGTGTAGCTCAACCACAGGTACTAAGGCTGTACACTCAAAATATCTCGATCTTGTGGTAGTCTGGAACAGATTATGGAAACTATTAATAGGCTTAGTCCATTATGAAGTGGAAACTGGAATTCATAATGCTCCTATAGATATGGTATCTGGTATGTGGGCCATTGCATCCTGCTGCATCCTGAACACTGCAATGGCTACTCATTTCCACAACTCCTTTACACTTGCCTAGTCCATATAACTGGATTTCTGGCACATTTCTTCAGTAGGATCTATGTCCTGCCTTTGAACAAGCTCGTTGGTGTGAACATCTGACCACATGTCTCAGATTCTGCCAGGCCTTGCCATGGAGAACTGGGCATTCTCCTCCATGTCTTTGGTTGCTGGCCACAGACTGCTCCCTGGAGGTAGAATAAATAAGATCTAACTTCAAGTATCACCTCTTCTCTGGATTTCTGTTAACTTGTCCTCTTGGAATTGAACTTTCTTAGATGAAAATACTAATCAGAATAGCAAAAGTAGCTGTGGCTGATTTAGTATCTACCATTTGCCAGGCCTCAGATGGATATTTTACATTTATATAAGTCTTTCAACAATTCTTGCAGAATTATTAACTCCATTTTACTTATAAAAAGACTGCAGCCCAAAGAGATTTTGTAACTTGCACTAGGCCACCTACTTGGTAGACATCAAAACTGGGATTAAAACCAAGGTCTAGCTACTACTAAACCCCATGATTTTTCCTCTTTAATTAGAAGAAATATTTTTTGCCTCAGCTAAGCTACTTGTGAGACTAAAAGAAAGTCTTATTAATAACTACAATTAATAAAAATTGTTTCAATTAATAACTATTACAATAATAATCAAAATCAAAAAAATAGATTTAAGACAGGCCTGTGCTAGACCCATCAAAAGTACAATTTCTTTAACTTTAGCTAGAATATCCTATACATTCTAGACCCTGATTCTACAGTTAGTTGCCACTTAGTAGCCAATCTAACAACTGGGGTGACTTCCCAAAGTGGGTTTCAGCTTTCTCTCCTTCCTCATTGATGAATGATACGTGGGTCACTGATGAATATAGATGCAAAAATCCTCAACAAAACACTAGCAAACAGAATCCAATAGCACATTAAAAGGATCATATACCATGATCAAGTGGGATTTATCCTAGGAATGCAAAGATTCTTCAGTATATGCAAATCAACCAATGTGATACACCATATTAACAAATTAAGGAACAAAAACCATATTATCATCTCAATAATGCAGAACAAGCTTTTGACAAAATTCAACACCCATTTATGATAAAAATTCTCCAGAAAGTGGGCATAGAGTGAACCTACCTCAACATAATAAGGCCATATACAACAAACCCACAGCAAACATCATTCTCAATGGTGAAAAACTGAAAGCATTTCCTCTAAGATCAGGAACAAGATAAGGGTGTCCACTCTAACAACTATTATTCAACATAATTTTGGAACTCCTAGCCACGGCAATCAGAGGAGAAAAAGAAACGAAAAAAATACAAATTGGAAAAGAAGTAAAACTGTCACTGTTTGCAGATGACATGATACTATACATAGAAAATCCTAAAGATGCCACCACAAAACTACTAGAGTTAATAAATGAATTTGGTAAAGTTGCAGGATACAAAATTAATGCAAGGAAATCTCTTGCATTCCTATACACTAACAACGAGAGTTCAGAAAGAGAAATTAGGGAAACAATCCCATTCACCATTGCAACAAAAAGAATAAAATATCTAGGAATAAATCTACTTAAGGAGGTAAAAGACCTGTATGCAGAAAAATATGACACTGAAGAAAGAAATCAAAGATGACACAAACAGATAGAGAGACATACCATAATCCTGGATTGGAAGAATCAATATTGTGAAAATGACTATACTACCCAAAGCAATCTACAGATTCAACGCAATCCCTACCAAATTACCAATGTCATTTTTCACAGAACTAGAACAAAAAATCTTAAAATTTGTATGGAGACACAAAAGACCCTGAATAGTCAAAGCAATCTTAAGAAAAGGAAAACAGAACTGGAGGAATCAGGTTCCTTTGCTTCAGACTGTACTACAAAGCTACAGTAATCAAGACAATATGGTACTGGCACAAAAACAGAAATATAGATCAATGGAACAGGATAGAAAGCCCAGAGATAAACCCATGCATCTATGGTCACCTAATCTATGACAAAGGAGGCTAGAATATACAATGGAGAAAAGAGAGTCTCTTCAATAAGTGGTTCTGGGAAAACTGGACAGCTACATGTAAAAGAATGAAATTAGAACACTCCCTAACACCATACACAAAAATAAACTCAAAATGGATTAAAGACCTAAATGTAAGATTGGACACTATAAAACTCTTAGAGGAAAACATAGGAAGAACACTCTTTGACATAAACAACAGCAAAGTCTTTTTTAACCCACCTCCTACAGTAATGAGAATAAAAACAAAAATAAACAAATGGAACGTAATGAAATTTAAAAGCTCTTGCACAGCAAAGGAAACCATAAACAAGATGAAAAGACAACCCTCAGAATGGGAGAAAACATTTGCAAACAAATTAACAGACAAGGGATTAATCTCCAAAGTATACAAACAGCTCATGCAGCTCAGTATCAAAAAAACAAACAACCCAATCAAAAAAGGGTGAAAGACCTAAAGAGACATTTCTCCAAAGAGGACATACAGATGACCAAGAGGTCATGAAAAGATGTTCATCATTAATTATTAGAGAAATGCAAATCAAAACTACAATGAGGTATCACCTCACACTGGTCAGAATGACCATCATCAAAAAATCTACAAACAGTAAATGCTGGAGAGGGTGTGGAGAAAAGGGAACCCTCTTGCACTGTTGGTGGGAATGTAAATTGATACAGCCACTATAGAGAACAGTATGGAGGTTCCTTAAAAAACTAAGAATAGAATTACCATATGACCCAACAATCCCACTACTGGGCATATAACCAGAGAAAACCATAATTCAAAAAGAGTCATGTACCACAATGTTCATTGCAGCCAGGACATGGAAGCAACCTAAGTGTCCATCAACAGATGAATGGATAAAGAAGATGTGGCACATATATACAATGGAATATTACTCAGCCATAAAAAGAAACAAAATTGAGTTATTTGTAGTGAAGTGGATGGACCTAGAGACTGTCATACAGAGTGAAGTAAGTCAGAAAGAGAAAAACAAATACCATATGCTAACACATATATATGGAATCTAAAAAAAAAAAAATAGTTCTGAAGAACCTAGGGGCAGGACAGAAATAAAGACGCAGACATAGAGAATGGACTTGCGGACATGGGGGAGGGGGAAGGGTAAGCTGGGACGAAATGAGAGAGCGGCATGGACATATATACACTGCCAAATGTAAAACAGCTAGTGGGAAGAAGCCGCATAGCACAGGGAAATCAGCTAGGTGCTTTGTGACCACCTAGAGGGGTGGGATAGGGAAGACTGGAGGAAGATGCAAGAGGGAGGCAATATGGGGATATATGTATATGTATAACTGATTCACTTTGTTATAAAGCAGAAACTAACACACCATTGTAAAGCAATTATACTCCAATAAAGATGTTAAAAAAAAAAGAAGTTATAGGTGAATAAGCAAGACTATAGAACTTTATCAATATCTAGAATCTTATTCTGTCTCCATTTGGTTTCATACAAAGATGTGATACATATATACAATGGAATATTATTCAGCCATAAAAAGGAACAAAATTGGGTCATCTGTAGAGATAGGGATGGACCTATAGACTGTCATACAGAGTGAAGTTAGTCAGAAAGAGAAAAACAAGTATCATATATTAACACATACATGTGGAATCTAGAAAAATTGTACAGATGAACCTGTTTGCAAGGCAGAAATAGAAACACAGACCTAGAGAACAAATGTATGGACACCAAGGAGGGAAGGGGGGGTGGGATGAATTGGGAGATTGGGCTTGACATATATACACTAATATGTATAAAATAGATAACTAATGAGAACTTGCTGTATAGCACAGGGAATGCTACTCAATGCTCTGTGGTGACCTAAAAGGGAAGGAAACCCAAAAAAGAGGGGATATATGTATAAAAAAAAATGATAAATGAGTCAGAGCATGCCTCAAGGGTATGCTTACCAAGCTATTTCATGTGAGTCCAACAAAAAGACACAAGTTTGAACTTCCTCGTTGAAAAGCCTGGCAAAACAGTTTCATATTTGTTAATATGTTTACATGTAGCTCCTCTTCTCTAATCATTAACAATATTTCTCAACTGCATCTTAGAGACCAAGGAAGCTACAGAATAACTGAGATTTTCTCAATGAAATCTAATGACTAGTTTCTAGCATAGTGATAAACACAAAAGTGGTCTTCAAAATGTCTATTGAATGACAAGCATGGACATATACACAAATGTAATATTTTTGAATATACAGATGAAGGCACACACATGTAGATGTGATTTTTTTTCTGACAAATTTTTAAATAATTTTTATATTTTTTATTGAAGTATAGTTAATTTACAATATTGTGTTAGTTTCTGGTATACAGCAAAGTGATGCAGTTATACTTACATATATTCTTTTTCATATTCTTTTCCATTATAATTTATTAGAAGATATTGAGTAGAGTTCCCTGTGCTATACAGTAGGACCTTGTTGTTCATCTATTTTATATGTAGTAGTTTGTATCTGCTAATTCCAGACTCCTAATTATCCCTCCATTCACCCTTTCTCCTTTGGTAACTGTAAGTTTGTTTTCTATGTCTGTGAGTCTGCTTCTGTTTGGTAAGTAAGTTCATTTGTATCATTTTTAGGTTCCACATATAAGTGATATAATTTGATGTTTGCCTTTGTCTGACTTACTTCACTTAGTATGATATTCTCTAGGTCCATCCATGTTGCTGCAAATGGCATTATTTCATTCTTTTTTATGGCTGAGTAATATTCCATTGTATGTATGTATCACATCTTTTTTATCCATTCATCTGTCGATGGACATTTAGGTTGCATCCATGTCTTGGCTATTGTGATTAGTGCTGCTGTGAACATTAGGGTGTATGTACCTTTCTGATTCAGAGTTTTCTTTGGATATAGGCCAGGGAGTGGGAATTGGTGGATCATATGGTAACTCTATTTTTAGTTTTTTAAGGAACCTTCATACTGTTCTCCATAATGGCTGCACCAATTTACATTCCAACCAACAGTGTAAGAGGGTTCCCTTTTCTCCACACCCTCTCCAGCATTTATTATTTATTTTAATGATGGCCATTCTGACCAGTGTGAGGTGATACCTCATTGTGGTTTTGATTTTCATTTCTCTAATAATTAGGGATGTTGAGCATCTTTTCCTGTGTCTGTTAGCCATCTGTGTGTCTTCTTTGGAGAAATGTCTATTTAGTCTTCTACCCATTTTTTAATTGGATTGTGTACATGTAGATGGTTTTTACACAGGGCGTCTTATATCTGGATACATATGTGACATATATCACTGTATATTTCATTTTAAGAATTCTTTTCTAAATTTATTTTTTTATTGAAGTATAGTTGATTTACAGTGTTGTGTTAGGAGAATCCTGCATTATTTAATAAAAGCCTCATTATTTGAGGCTATGATATAACAATATGCAATGTTCAGTATGTAGTAAGAACACAATAAAGAATACAAATAAACTGATTTCAACTAACATGACATCCCGGAGTCTACAGGTTTCTTCAAAGCCCATAATAATATCCACAATTAATTTTCACTTTCTTTTCCATTAAATAATTTTCCAAAGGTATTCTATGGATACCTAATCTTTTGAGATTCCTTCAAAAGAAGTGTTATGTTTAATTTAGGGAATTCTCATTCAATTCTTTAAACTTTTCAGACTTATGTTGAGGATAAATACAAATGACCCTGGAATACTGCTTATTGATCTGGCCTTACCTTCCATAGAAAGCAAGAATAAGGCAATCAAGTTGTCTTTATAAACTCTGCCCTGAAAATATAAATTTCCATATAATTTCCCACCATATTATTATAGTAAAGGCTTGGTTAATACTCTCCTATGAAAAGATAATCTATATTCAAATAAATTTGGGATACACTTATACTTTATACTTTCCATTTCCTTTGCAATTTTTTTTTAAAACAATGATGATGACAGATTTTTTAAAATTTATTTTATTTATTTATTTGTTTGTGCCGGGTCTTAGTTGCGGCATGTGTGCTCCTTAGTTGCAGCATGCATGTGGGATCTAGTTTCCTAACCAGGGATCAAACCCGGCCCCCCTGCATTGGGAGCGCGGAGTCTTAACCACTGCGCCACCAGGGAAGCCCCTTATACTTTCCATTTCCTATCTCAATACACGTTATCATCTTAAAGGTTAGAGTGTGTAGCCATGTCTCTCACTGTGAACAAGGAAAGCTAAAGACAAAGAAACGCACAGATACATACAAAAATAAACGAGCTCCTCCTAGCTAACCCCTAAGGAGGGAGGGTGGGCCATAGACTCATAGACTGAGTGAGGAGCGAGGTACTATACCAAAGACTCCCTTATGGTGAAGTGTGGGTAATCCCATAAATGAGAGATATTTCCCAGCTCCCCTGGGGACTGACATCCTCAAGTAGAACACTTTAATATGGATTCTCACTCTCTGGAAGTAAAGATAGAACCAGAAACCCTGCATGGACCTTTCCAGTTCTCTAAAAGGATAACAGGAACAATCTAGCAGAGTGGCCAGGGTAAGATAAATAGTCAGCATCAGAGCTGGGACAATGTGGAGAAGTGTGCCTTTTAGCATAACGCTGAAGGAGAAATTTTGTGTCAACCAGTAGCAACAGTGATGAAGCAAACATACGTCGGTAAAGGACAAATTGACTGGGCCAGAGCTTCTAGGTGTTCATTGGCATGCACGTTGCAGAAGCTCAAGAAGAACCTCAGCCAGCAAACCCAGCAGCCAAGAGGTAAGAATTCCCAAGGCAATGTGGTAATGAGAAGTCATCAGAAAGATAAATAAGAAGCTCACACTGGAAACTTTTGGGCTTAACCACAATTTGTCATTTGGGAAAAACATATACCCATGGTACTGAAACTATTTAGAACAGAAAGAGATCAATATTCTTCTCTTTTTTTTTCTCCAGCATCCACCTAAAGGAAGGACTTATTAAAAAGCAAAAGATATGCTTTCCATGCCTGACACTGGGACTCACTTGCATAAGACATGAATTGGCTTTCCAAAAGTGGAACCACTTATTTAAAATGGAAAAGCATCAGAGCAGGATTTCTCATCCTCAGCGGCACATTGGTCATTTTGGGCCAGATAATTCTTTGCTTTAGATGGATATTCTGTGCATGACAGGATGTTTAGCAATATTCCTGGTTCTACCAACTAGATACTACTAGCACCTCATAATGACAAATAAAAGACATATACATATATATTTCCAGACATTGCAAATGTCCCTAAAAGTTTCTGGTCACCAATTCCACCAATTCCAATGTGTGTGTATGGGAGGCGTGGTCTCCACTTCAACAAGCAATTCTCGAACACCAGTAGGATGTCGGAAAATTCAACTCAATTCTGACACTACCTACCCAGGAAAAGCATCAAATTCCGACAAGACAACCCCTTACCCCATTTTAGACAGCAGTCACAAGCCTAGGTTGTTAATTGTACTTCTGGCCCAACTGGCTATAAAATCAGAGATTCAAACAACCCCCTCCTTGGAATCAATTAATTTGCTAGGGTGGCTCACAAAACTCAAAGAAACATTTTACTTACTAGATCACCAGTTTATTATAAATGAATGAAACTCAGGCACAGCCAGATGGAAGAGATGAAGAGAGCAAGGCATGAGGAAAGGGCAGGAAGCTTCCATGCCCTCTCCAGGAAAGCCACTCTCCCAGCACCTCCACGTGTTCACCAACCCAGAAGCTCTTCGAATCCAGTCCTTTTGGGTTTTTATGGTGGCTTCGTTACATAGGCATAATTGATTAAATAATTAGCCATTGGCAATTGAGTCAACTTCTCCCCCTCTCTGGAGATCAGGGGGGGTGGGACTGAAAATTCCAACTCTCATCCCATGATCTGTTCCACTGGCAACCAACCTCCATCCTTAGGTGCTTCCCAAAATTCACCTCATTAACATAAAAAAGACACCTCTTCCACTCTCAGTTCCAAGGGGTTTGAAAGCTGTGAGCCAAGAACCCTGAACGAAGACCAAATATATATGAGAAATATATTTTGGCTATCTGAATGACCAAATACATATTTTTCTCATAAATCACAATATCACAGTCCCCAAGGGTGCAAATTTCCCCTGGCTGAGACTAAACAAAGGAGCTGAAACAAAACTCAGTTACTACATGAAAGTAAAGAATGGACTGTATTTATATCGGTAAGCATTATCAGGAGGCTGAGGTTGAGGTTAATGGAGTAGTGATGGAATTTCAAAATCCTCTTCCATATTCACCAGCTGTATCCCAAAAGTTGGCTACATTTGGGAAAGTTTAGTCAAATGTTTATTGTAGTTGATATTGGTCCTTTTGTGTTCCTTTCCACATCTCATTTATCTATTTGCCTAGGGTTTTTTTGGTTTTTGTTTTGTTTTGTTTTGTGTTGTTTTTCCTTGTTGAGGTTGCCAAATTCTGTGTGACTGGTGCTAGGTGAGTAAATTGGCCTGTCACAGACTGGGTTGGTCTAAATCATTTCAGTTCAATAGGAAAAAGGACTTTTTCTTTTCCTAATATTCTAGAGCCCATTAATGCCTATGGTTGAGGTAAGAATGGGGAGACACACACACTGTTCACAGTCATCTGCTCTGGAGAATAAACCTATGGAGATAGGTGTGAACTAACCATATTGCAGAGTGTAATAAGGTTTTTTGCTGTGGGGGTGTTTTTTTGTTTTGTTTTGTTTTTTAGTAAACGTGTAGGGAGGAAGAATTCTGAAAGTTATTCTTTCAGATGGACTCAGTAGACCCAAATCTGTTGAAGTTGGAGGAAAGGTTTTATATCTGCCACTGCAGAGAACACAGATTTAGGGCAGGATCAAAAGAGAGACCAGAAACTACCACTCCATGACAGGAATTCAAGGAGGATTGATGGCTATCCCAAGATGTAAGCTGCACATATAGGAACCAGACTTTATGTCACCTTTTCTGGTTATTTGTTTTCTATCATATATATACAAAATCTGCAAGTATACCTGACTCACAGCAATAAAAAATTATCTGAGATTTATAGTGCTTTACTCTTGAAATTTCTGACCTCCTGAATGTCTGGAATCATTGGAGCTTGATGATTATATATATATATATATATATATATATTTGGGCTTCTATAAACTTTTCTGTTACTTTGAAATTTTCCATAATAACAAAATATTTTCAAAGAAAATTAATTAATACTTTTCTACAAAACTAGGTATTTTATTTTGGTAGCATCTAGTATTTATACTGTTTAAGCAGAAAAGGAATGTACCATTTGTAAAGTCACATACCTAGTTGGACCTTTTAAAAGCAATGAGGAGTTTCTATAACGTTGTAACTACCTAGTTATTCAAATTGTATTTTGATCATAGTTATGAACTTTCTGAAGAAATTTTATTTCTCTTGCATGCAATGTATTAGGGATTTGAACCCTTCATTTTATTAAAATGCAAAGTAACTATGCCATCTTGTTCTTTTGGAAAATTCAATTACAGTGAAAATCACCTAGAGAACATTGTCCCTGAGTTAAGGTGATTCAGTGAGCTATGAATGTAGTCAGATTGTCATGGAAGAAAATAGACAAAATAATAATGGCAGCTGCAATTTGCTCATCACTTAGGATTTACAAATCACTTTCATGAACGTAATTTTTTTTTCCATACATTGTTCTATATCCCCCTTCACTCCTGACCGCCCAACCTCCCAAATAAGATGAATTCACCAGTCTATTACCAGAATCAGGAAAAACTATTTAAAAGTTGTTTATTGGTATATTTACCAGTTTATATATTTTTGTCCCTATACTATATGATTTATATGAAGAATGTGTGTGTGACATAGATTTCCTGCCCCATGAACACTGCTATCCCACCATTCAAACAATTAAGTCAAAGTTCACAGTTCAAAAGACTTGTGTTTGGGTTCCATATAATAGCAGAGGCAGTGCTATCTTAACCTCTCTCATATGGGACTCTTGTACTACTTCAGAACTGACACAGTTAGACCACAGAAGGCAGGTCTGTAGGCTCCTTGTCTTGCTTCTCACATTGAAAGGCATTGGGAGGAGCTGCAGGAAGCCAAACTATAGTGAGCAAACATATGTCTGCAGGATGTGAATTCCATTATCACACTCTCTCTTCACATTCATAAGAAGACCCTTGGAGTTCCCTATTGCTCCTTCTTGGCCTGTGAGTTGTAGTCAATTACCAGGCATTTAAATATTGCAAAAAAATAAAAATAAAAACTTAAATGAAAACCATCATGCATTTCACTGACTGACTAAATGACTAAATCTGCTAAATGATACTTTATCAGATTAAATTTGTTTTTATTGCGCTAACATTGCTTTACGACATTATATAAGTTTCATGTGTACAACATTATATTTCTACTTTGTATACACTACAGCATGCTCATCACCAAAAGTGTAGTTTCCATCCATCACTATACAGTTGACACCTTGTATGCATTTCACCCTCCCTCCACTCCCTTTCCCCTCTGGTAACCACTAATCTGTTCTCCATATTGATCAGTGTGTTTTTTTTTATTTGATTTCGTTTGTTCATTTATTTTGTTTTGTTTTATATTCCACATATGAGTGAAATCATACTGTACTTGTCTTTCTCCATCTGAATTATTTCCTGTGGCATAATACCCTCAAGGTCCATCCATCCATGTCACAAATGGCAAGATTTTACCTTCTTTTTATTGACTAAGTAGTATTCTATTATATATATATTACATTTATATATATATATATAAAAAACATCTTTTATTTTTTACTTTTCTTTTTAATTTTTTTAAATTTAATTTTATTTATTTTTTTATACAGCATGGTCTCATTAGTTATCCATTTTATACATATTAGTGTATATATGTCAATCTCAATCGCCCAATTCATCACATCACCACCACCCTGCCCTGCCACTTTCCCCCTTTGGTGTCCATACATTTTTCCTCTACATCTGAATCTCAATTTCTGCCCTGAAAATAGGTTCATCTGTACCATTTTTCTAGGTTCCACATATATGCGTTAATATACAATATTTGTTTTGCTCTTTCTAACTTACTTCACTCTGTATGACAGTCTCTAGGTCCATCCATCTCTCTACAAATGACCCAATTTCGTTCCTTTTTATGGCTGAGTAATATTCCATTGTATATATGTACCACACCTCCTTTATCCATTTGTCTGTCGATGGACATTTAGGTTGCTTCCATGTCCTGGCTATTGTAAATATTGCTGCAATGAACATTGGGGTGCATGTGTCTTTTTGAATTATGGTTTTCTCTGGGTATATGCCCAGTAGTGGGATTGCTGGGTCGTATGGTAATTCTATTTTTAGTTTTTTAAGGAACCTCCATACTGTTCTCCATAGTGGCTGCATCAATTTACTTTCCCACCAACACTGAAAGAGGGTTCCATTTTCTGCACACCTTCTCCAGCATTTGTTGTTTGTAGATTTTCTGATGATGCCCATTCTAACTGGTGTGAGGTGATACCTCATTGTAGTTTTGATTTGCATTTCTCTAATAATTAGTGATGTTAAGCAGCTTTTCATGTGCTTCTTGGCCATCTGTATGTCTTCTTTGGATAAATGTCTATTTAGGTCTTCTGCTCAATTTTTGATTGGGTTGTTTGTTTTTTAAATATTGAGCTGCATGAGCTGTTTATATATTTTGGAGATTAATCCTTTGTCCATTGATTCATTTGCAAATATTTTCTCCCATTCTGAGTGCTGTCTTTTCATCTTGTTTGTAGCTACCTTTGCTGTGCAAAAGCTCTGAAGTTTCATTAGGTCCCATTTGTTTATTTTTGGTTTTATTTCCATTACTCTAGGAGGTGGATCAAAAAAGATCTTGCTGTGATTTATGTCAAAGAGTGTTCTGCCTATGTTTTCCTCTAAGAGTTTTATAGTGTCCGGTCTTACATTTAGGTCTCTAAACCATTTTGAGTTTATTTTTGTGTATGGTGTTAGAGAGTATTCTAATTTCATTCTTTTACATGAAGCTGTCCAGTTTTCCCAGCACCACTTATTAAACAGACTGTCTTTTCTCCATTGTATATGCTTGCCTCCTTAGTCATAGATTAGTTGACCATATGTGGGTGGGTTTATCTCTGGGCTTTCTATCCTGTTCCATTGATCTATATTTTTGTTTTTGTGCCAGTACCATATTGTCTTGATTACTGTAGCTTTGTAGTATAGTCTGAAGTCAGGGAGTCTGATTCCTCCAGCTCTGTTTTTTTTCCCTCAAGACCGCTTTGGCTATTCGGGGTCTTTGTGTCTCCAAACAAATATTAAGATTTTTTGTTCTAGTTCTGTAAAACATGCCATTGGTAATTTGATAGGGATTGCATTGAATCTGTATATTGCTTTGGGTAGTATAGTCATTTTCATAATATTGATTCTTCCACTACAAGAACATGGTATATCTCTCCATCTGTTTGTATCATCTTTAATTTCTTTCATTAGTGTGTTATAGTTTTCTGCATGCAGTTATTTTTTCTCCCTAGGTAGGTTTACCCTAGGTATTTTATTCTTTTTGTTGCAGTGGTAAATGGGAATGTTTCCTTAATTTCTCTTTCAGATTTTTCATCATTAGTGTATAGGAATGCAAGAGATTCCTGTGCATTAATTTTGTATCCTGCAATTTTACCAAATTCATTGACTAGCTCTAGTAGTTTTCTGGTGGCATCTTTAGGGTTCTCTATGCATAGTATCATCGGCAAACACTGACAGTTTTACTTCTTCTTTTCCAATTTGTATTCTTTTTATTTCTTTTTCTTCTCTGATTGCCGTGGCTGGGACTTGCAAAACTGTGTTGAATAGTAGTGGTGAGAGTGGAGATGTTTGTCTTGTTCCTGATCTTAGAGGAAATGCTTTCAGTTTTTCACCATTGAGAATGATGTTTGCTGTGGGTTTGTCATATATGGCCTTTATTATGTTGAGTTAGGTTCCCTGTATGCCCACTTTCTGGAGAGTTTTCATCAGAAATGGGTGTTGAATTTTGTCAAAAGCTTTTTTTGCATCTATTGAGATGATCATATGGTTTTTCTTCTTCAATCTGTTAATATGGTGTATCACATTGATTGACTTGTGTATATTGAAGAATCCTTACATCCCTTGGATAAATCCCACTTGATCATGGTGTATGATCCTTTTAATGTGTTGTTGGATTCTGTTTGCTAGTATTTTGTTGAGGATTTTTGCATCTATATTCATCAGTGATATTGGTCTGTAATTTTCTTTTTTTGTATTATCTTTGTCTGGTTTTGGTATCAGGGTGATGGTGGCCTTATAAAATGAGTTTGGGAGTGTTCCTTCCTCTGCCATTTTTTGGAAGAGTTTGAGAAGGATGGGTGTTACCTCTTCTCTAAATGTTTGATAGAATTCACCTGTAAAGCCATCTGGTCCTGGACTTTTGTTTGTTGGAAGATCTTTAATCACAGTTTCAATTTCATTACTTGTGATTGGTCTGTTCATATTTTCTATTTCTTCCTGGTTCAGTCTTGGAAGGTTATACCTTTCTAAGAATTTGTCCATTTCTTCCAGGTTGTCCATTTTATTGGCATAGAGCTGCTTGTAGTAGTCTCTTAGGATGTTTTGTATTTCTGTGGTATCTGTTGTAACTTCTCCTTTTTCATTTCTAATATTATTGATTTGAGTCCTCTCCCTCTTTTTCTTGATGAGTCTGGCTAATGTTTTATCAATTTTGTTTATCTTCTCAAAGAACCAGCTTTTAGTTTTATTGATATTTGCCATTGTTTTCTTTGTTTCTATTTCATTTATTTCTGCTCTGATCGTTATGATTTCTTTCCTTCTTCTAATTCCAGGTTTTGTTTGTTATTCTTCCTGCATTTCCTTTAGCTGTAAGGTTAGATTGCTTATTTGAGATTTTTCTTGTTTCTTGAGGTAGGATTGTATTGCTATAAACTTCCCTCTTAGAACCGCTTTTGCTGCATCCCATAGGTTTTGGGTCGTCGTGTTTTCATTGTCATTTGTCTCTAGGTATTTTTTGATTTCCTCTTTGATTTCTTCAGTGATCTCTTGGTTATTTAGTAACGTATTGTTTAGCCTCCATGTGTTTGTCCTTTTTATGTTTTTTTCCCTGTAATTCATTTCTAATCTCATAGCGTTGTGGTCAGAAAAGATGCTTGATATGATTTCAATTTTCTTAAATTTACTGAGGCTTGATTTGTGACCCAAGATGTGATCTATCCTGGAGAATGTTCCGTGCACACTTGAGAAGAACGTGTAATCTGCTGTTTTTGGATGGAATGTCCTATATATATCAATTAAATCTATCTGGTCTATTGTGTCATTTAAAGCTTCTGTTTCCTTATTTATTTTCATTTTGGATGATCTGTCCATTGGTGTAAATGAGGTGTTAAAGTCCCCCACTATTATTGTGTTACTGTCGATTTCCTCTTTTATAGCTGTTAGCAGTTGCCTTATGTATTGAGGTGCTCCTATGTTGGGTGCATATGTATTTATAATTGTTATATCTTCTTCTTGGATTGATCCCTGGATCATTATGTAGTGTCCTTCCTTGTCTCTTGTAACATTCTTTATTTTAAAGTCTATTTTATCTGATATGAGTATAGCTACTCCAGCTTTCTTTTGATTTCCATTTGCATGGAATATCTTTTTCCATCCCCTCACTTTCAGTCGGTATGTGTCCCTAGGTCTAAAGTGGGTCTCTTGTAGACAGCATATATATGGGTCTTGTTTTTGTATCCATTCAGCCAGTCTATGTCTTTTGGTTGGGGCATTTAATCCATTCACGTTTAAGGTAATTATCGATATGTATGTTCCTATGACCATTTTCTTAATTGTTTTGGGTTTGTTTTTGTAGGTCCTTTTCTTCTCTTGTGTTTCCCACTTAGAGAAGTTCCTTTAGCATTTGTTGTAGAGCTGGTTTGGTGGTGCTGAATTCTCTTAGCTTTTGCTTGTCTGCAAAGCTTTTGATTTCTCCATCAAATCTAAATGAGATCCTTGCCGGGTAGAGTAATCTTGGTTGTAGGTTCTTCCCTTTCATCACTTTAAGTATATCATGCCACTCCCTTCTGGCTTGCAGAGTTTCTGCTGAGAAATCAGCTGTTAACCTTATGGGAGTTCCCTTGTATGTTATTTGTCGTTTTTCCCTTGCTGCTTTCAATAATTTTTCTTTGTCTTTAATTTTTGCCACTTTGATTACTATGTGTCTCGGCGTGTTTCTCCTTGGGTTTATTCTGTATGGGACTCTCTGCGCTTCCTGGACTTGGGTGGCTATTTCCTTTCCCATGTTAGGGAAGTTTTCGACTATAATCTCTTCAAATATTTTCTCTGGTCCTTTCTCTCTCTCTTCTCCTTCTGGGACCCCTATAATGCGAATGTTGTTGCGTTTAATGTTGTCCCAGAGGTCTCTTAGGCTGTCTTCATTTCTTTTCATTCTTTTTTCTTTAGTGTGTTCCGCAGCAGTGAATTCCACCATTCTGTCTTCCAGGTCACTTATCCGTTCTTCTGCCTCAGTTATTCTGCTATTGATTCCTTCTAGTGTAGTTTTCATTTCAGTTATTGTATTGGTCATCTCTGTTTGTTTGTTCTTTAATTCTTCTAGGTCTTTGTTAATCATTTCTTGCATCTTCTCAATCTTTGCCTCCATTCTTATTCCGAGGTCCTGGATCATCTTCACTATCATTATTCTGAATTCTTTTTCTGGAAGGTTGCCTATCTCCACTTCATTTAGTTGTTTTTCTGGGGTTTTTTCTTGTTCCTTCATGTGGTACATAGCCCTCTGCCTTTTCATCTTCTCTATCTTTTTGTAACTCTGTAAAGCTTTTGATATCTCCATCTAATCTGAATGTGATCCTTGCCAGGTAGAGTAATCTTGGCTGTAGGTTCTTCCCTTTCATCACTTTAAATATGTCATGGCACTCGCTTCTGGCTTGTAGAGTTTCGGCTAAGAAATCAGCTGTTAACCTTGTGGGAGTTCCCTTGTATGTTATTTGTTGTTTTTCCCTTGCTGCTTTCAATAATTTTTCTTTGTCTTTAATTTTTGCCAATTTGATTACTATGTGTCTCAGCATGTTCCTCCTTGGGTTTATCCTGTATGGGACTCTCTGCACTTCCTGGACTTGGGTGGTTATTTCCTTTCCCAGGTTAGGGAATTTTTTGACGATAATTTCTTCAAATATTTTCTCAGGTCCTTTCTTCTCTCTTCTCCTTCTGGGAACCCTATAATGTGAATATTGTTGTGTTTAATGTTGTCCCAGAGGTCTCTTAGGTTGTCTTCATTTCTTTTCATTCTTTTTTCTTTAGTCTGTTCCGTAGCAGTGAATTCCACCATTCTGTCTTCCAGGTCACTTATCCGTTCTTCCGCCTCAGTTATTCTGCTATTGATTCCTTCTAGGGTATTTTTCATTTCAATCATTGTATTGTTCATCTCTGTTTGTTTGTTCTTTAATTCTTCTTGGTTTTTGTTCAACATTTCTTACATCTTCTCGATCTTTGCCTCCATTCTTTTTCCAAGGTCCTGGATCATCTTCACTATCATTATTCTGAATTCTTTTTCTGGAAGGTTGCCTATCTCCACTTCATTTAGTTGTTTTTCTGGGGTTTCATCTTTTTCCTTCATCTGGTTCATAGCCCTCTGCCTTTTCATCTCGTCTATCTTTCTGTGAATGTGGTTTTAGTTCCACAGGCTGCAGGGTTTTAGTACTTCTTGCTTCTGCTGTCTGTTGTCTCTACATGTTCTTTATAATTCATTCATCAATGGGCACTTAGGTTGTTGCCATATCTTTGCTAATTGTACATAATGCTGCTCTGAACACAGAGGTATATGTAAATTTTTGAGTTAGTGTTTTTGTTTTCTTTGGATAAATATCCAGAAGTGGAATAGCTGGATCATATTGTAGTTCTATTTTTAATTTTTTGTGGAATCTCCATACTGTTTTCCATAGTGGCTGCACCAATTTACATTCCCGCCAACAGTGTATGAGTTCTCTTTTCTCCACATCTTCTTCAACACTTTCTATTTCTTGGCTTATTGATAATAGCCATTCTAACAGGTATGAAGTGATATCTCATTGTGGTTTTGATTTGTATTTCCCTAATAATGATGTTGAACATCTTTGCATGTGCCTGTTGGTCATCTCTATGTCTTCTTTGGAAAAATATCTATTCAGGTCCTCTGTCCATTTTTTAATTGGGTTGTTTGTTGTTGTTGTGTTGTATGAGTTCTGTGTTTATTTTGGATATTAACCCTTTTTAGGATATATAATTTGTTTATATTTTCTCCCACTCAGCAGATTGTCTTTTTATTTTGTTGATGGCTTTTCAGGGGATTTTTTGTTTATTTCTTTATTTTTTCTGTGCAGAAACTTTTTAGTTTGATGTAGTCCCATTTGTTTATTTTTGCTTTGTTTCCTTTGAGTGAGAAGAAATTTACAGAAAGTTATTGCTAAGACTGATGTCAAAGAGCATACTGCCTATGTTTTCTTCTAGGAGTTTTATGGTCTCAGGTCTTATGTTCAAGTCTTTAATTCATTATGAGTTTATTTTTCTCTATGGCAAGATAGTGGTCTAAATTCATTCTTTTGCATGTAGCTGTTTAGTTTTCCCAACACTATTTATTGAAAAGATTATCCTTTCTCCTATCAGATTAATTTTGAGAAACAACCCATTTATTAACATACAAAAAAAATTTTGTCCCCAGTATTCTACTTAATTATTGCCCAAGCTAAATTCAAGATGGTTGGTGTTAATAATTAGATTTGCAAATATTGGGGTCTTTTTCATATAATTAAAAGGCATACTTAATTGTACCATGAAAGGTGTCCCCTCCATGAGCCAAGTGACCACATGACATGCACTAGGTGAAATTCCAGAGGTTTAAGAATTGATTTCCCTGCAAATTGTGAAGGTGAGTGCAACACTATAAACAACTAGTACTTTAAGGTAAGAACCATAATTAACAAAGCAAGCTTATGAAAAAAATTTTTTAAAGATGAAAATGAATACAGTCCTAGAAGAAAGACCCTGAGTAGCTAT
The DNA here is from genome assembly GCF_009873245.2 of Balaenoptera musculus. Classification (NCBI taxonomy): domain Eukaryota; kingdom Metazoa; phylum Chordata; class Mammalia; order Artiodactyla; family Balaenopteridae; genus Balaenoptera; species Balaenoptera musculus. Next base: position 57,894,987 of record NC_045801.1, on the reverse strand, counting down.
TTAACTTAATATTGTTGCTAAGGTAACATCAATTGCTTACAAAAGAGGATTAATGGTAAGAAGGACCGAGATTCAAATAACAGACGGATCTCATGTTTTCATTGTACAGGCAGGATAACAAATCAATGAGGGCTTGTCAATTGAATCTGCAATATCCAAGCAGTGCCACATGTAATTATAAAATACATATAACAGATGTGGCTTCCCACTAAAAGCCCAAAAAAGCACCAAGTACACGCAAAGATACAAACTGGCTTAAATGTACACAAAATGCAAGCTAAAATGATCTGGAAAATAAGGTCACATACCCAATATATATGAAATGAAGAACAAGTCTAAAGTAAACAAAAGTTTGCCTAATGAAATTCTAACAGCTTGCAAAAATTGGTTTTTTTTGTTTTTTTTTTTATGGCTGTGTTGGGTCTTCGTTTCTGTGCGAGGACTTTCTCTAGTTGCGGCAAGTGGGGGCCACTCTTCATCGCGGTGCGCGGGCCTCTCACTATCGCGGCCTCTCTTGTTGTGGAGCACAGGCTCCAGACGCGCAGGCTCAGTAATTGTGGCTCACGGGCCTAGTTGCTCTGCGGCATGTGGGATCTTCCCAGACCAGGGCTCGAACCCGTGTCCCCTGCATTGGCAGGCAGATTCTCAACCACTGTGCCACCAGGGAAGCCCCCCAAAATAGTTTTTTTAAATATTTTTTCTAATTTTATCCTCATATTTTAGGATAATTGAAATTCTCATTTAGGAATGTCATTTAAGTGTGTAATTTAGACAGAAAAAGAAAGGCTAATGCTCTCTTCAAGTTTCAGCTTCCTTAAAGCCACAAGCAACAAAAATTCTGACTTGCAGGATCATACTGGCCCATAAGATACCTTAGTCTTTGGCAAAGAGAGTGAAAGATGGGTTTCTATGTACTAGAACGCAGAGAACTCTCTTTTTATCTTGAAGGATGGATCAATGTGCATCATCAGCGTGTCTCAGGAAGGGAAGGTTATAGAATGGGTTTTACCAGCTCTCTGGGGTTATTTGCTGGTCAGCATCCTCTGCCTGGTAACACATGAGGTGAGAGGGCCAAGCAGCCCCTGCCCCTGAGATCCAACAGAAGTCTGAATAATCTTTTACAGAAATATCAAGTAAGCATCTGAAAGGATTACAACATAGGACCAGTTGTAACCTAATTTAATTAACACATTTCCTTGAAAATAGAGCTTCTCCACCCAGGCCCTTAGAGAAACCTCCCTACATGGGAATGCCCTTGTTCCCTAAGCTCTTCTCCCTAGCAATCCCATTCCCTTCCCACAGTGATCCTTTGATTTCCTCTTCCCTTGGAAAGCTCCCCTTTCCCCAGAACCCACTCCACTTCCAGGAAAATTCTACATCTCCCACAGAACAAAAGTCTATTGATGTCTTTACTTCATTTTGCATATTGCAAACTCTGCCAACTCAGACTTAAGCAAAGTGTTATTGAGAGTTTTCTCTTTCCCAGATTCCTGCTGATTCTAAGGGGCAACCATGTGCTGTGTACCCATGAGTAGAAGCTCTTTCCCAGTGATGGCTGCAGTCATGCTCCTCTAGAATCACCAAAGAAAAGAGAGTATAATCTCCTAAGAGGAAAGCACATTCTTCCCATTCGCAGGGTTTTTCTCCTACTCTTTGAGAATAAGACCTCAGCATTATTGCATCCAAGGATTGCTGCTTCCTTCATGCCCTGCTTTCATTGCAAAGCCCTCTCCTCTCACATAAAGGAATATTGACTGCGTCTGAGCCATCGGATCATAGATACTGCAGTCACCGAATGAATTCTTTGAAATTTCAAATGTTTCCCTTTGGAGGAGAGGGAGTGTCGGTTAATGTCACCATGTATGCAGATTCCCTTTTCTGGGGCCTAAGACCATGTTCTCAGAAATACAAAAACATCCACAGAGTTATTGGACCCATAGTTATTTTTATCAACGAGGTTTCTGTCTGGCCATCGCGGCTGAGTTATTAGTAAGATTGTTAGACAATTTGGTCATAAAAATAACAGAACTGCAGATAACAAAAAAAATAGACCAAATGCTTATAGACTCATTATTAACAATCACTTAATTATTAAAGTAACTATAGTGGAATCAACCATTTTGCCCCAAAATATTTATTTATTCTTTCAACAAATATGGAATGGACACGGATTACATGCTAAGGGTGGGGTGGCAGAAAGAAAAGCAAACAGACAAAGATAGAGCAGCATCTCCCAGGTCGACGGAGCCTCTCCTCTTCTCTCCCACCTCCACCCAAGCTCTCTGCTCAGCTGTGTAGGTTTATTGCTCCCTAAAGTGAGAAACTCGACACTGGAGCTTGAGATAGCACTGAGCTGGCTTCTCCACTCTAAATTGTTCTAAGTGATGCTGTGGTTTTGGTTTCCAGACAAGCATTGGCCTTAGACACAAACAAACCAAGGGTGATTTCCTCTGTGAATGTGACTGGTGTGGACAGCTGTCCACAGGTCTCCATGACCCATGGCCCCACCACATCAAGCACCCCATTAAGTTCAGTGGGGGAATGGCAGCCAGTTCCCATGGGGAACACACATGGCAAACTTCACTGGAGGGGGAAACAAGGGGGTTCCCACTGGCATCACAATAATGGCTTCTTTTGCTCGCAGTATAGAAATGATGCCCTTGTGCTGCTCTCTGGTTACTGTCTGACAAAGAGTGGCCAAGCAGCCAGCCATGCGGGAGCAGAGCAGCAAGAGCAAGGGTTCCTTGCGACAGCATCTACCTCAACAAAGGAAAAAGGTTCTAAAAAGGCAAATACAATCCCCAGCTCCCCAGAGAATTAGACATTGCTCCCAATTGCTCCCATGTTCACACCAAAGTCTCTGCGTATGGCATATACTTTACTCAGCATGATCACACCAAAAATATATTCCTCCTAGCAGGGAAAATGACTCGTGAGCAAACTGGTTTACATTCTCAACAAGAAAATCTGTGCTCATATTTCAGCTTTCTCCTTTCTCTCCAGGTCAATTCTTCCATCTTTTTTCATGTTTGCCTATATTTTGTCCATCCCTTTCCTACCTATACATACTTGGTATTTGTTCACTAAGCTAAAAACGTTTTGCATCCTTGCCTCCAGAATAACTTGGGCCTCAGAAAGGAAGGTAAGTGGGTTTGGGAGCTGATAGAACCTCTGAAACCTGCATGATTCTGTGAGAAATGGTGTTATATGAGGGTGAGGGTGTCCTTGGACATATTTCTGGGCAGTGACCAGCAATGGAGAAACGAGGTATTGATGGACAAAGTTGGAAAAATGGCAGTGTACTAGAGGAACAGAAATTCTTTCATTGCAGGTAACCCAATGCCCTAAGTTAAGAAGGAAAGAGAAGAGAGATGACAACCCCCTTCTCCCCTAAATATATCTCATCCCCAAACTCAGTCGCACACAAATGTTGAGAAAGCTACTGCGATAAGCGCAAATTTTAGGCAAAATTTTGATCATGGAGAAATGTACCATTTTTCTTCAACTCGATTTATACTTTGGGTCCTCATTCTACTGAGTGAAGAAAACTAAATTTTAAGCAATTTAGTCCCCTCCCTATTCTGAGGTTACACGTAAATTCTAGAGGGTTTACATAGTACCAAGGGTGAATGTACAGCCTGGGAACACATACATCTGGCATCAGATGAAAGAGTCTGTTCCTATCAGATCACTGGCCATCAGTCCACCAGGCAGGTCGGTGTCTTCCATGCTTCCTGCCTGCAGGTGCCCTTAGGTCCAGCTCAGCCTTAGCTATCTAGGAGTGCTTGTGGTTTCATACACTCATCCTATAGCTTCCCTATTAGTTGGACCATGGAAACTGAACTACGTACAGCACCATCTAACTTCTCTGCCACTTTGGACTATCAGAATTATTCTTTTGTACTAATCACACAGGGGAAGTGAAAGTCTCCCGGAGTTAATTCAGGCCCCTCTGCCTAAACCCATCATGAAGTCATTCCCTCTCTGGGGTTCTGCTACCTCCCCAACTCTGCCCAAGAATCAAGGCCCAGGCTGTCTTTGCTCTTGGTCCCCCAAACATATCTGGGATTTTTATTTCCCCCTAAAAATAAATACATGGCCTTGTAGGAAACACGGGAAATAGCCTCTCACCCTCCACCTTGTCCAAGGCCCAGTGCACTTCTCATTTTCCTTCTGACTGTCCCTCACACCAAGGACCTCCATCGAATTTGATCATCAGGGAAGACGGGTGTGTTTCCTTTATTGAGGTCTCTTAAACTTAATGTTCATGCCTTTTCTCTCTGAAGGCTGGGCTAGACTTTTGAAATTCAAAACCCAGAGGAAAACCCTGAGTTTTTGTTTTTGTTTTTGTTTTCTCTTTCTGCTGTCTACTCTTTCTCCAAGGAGGTGATAAAGTTGGAATGGCAGAAGGACCACTGAGTAAAAGGAAATATCAGAAGAACACACACAGACACACACAATTTATACATATATGTGTTATTATATATAATATATTATTTATAATATATACATTATATAATATATAGCAATATATTATATAGCATATTGTATATAGTAATATATAATATATGTATATATTATAATATTTTCCTGAAACCATTGCACTATTCATCAAAACCTAAATTACTGGACAGGGCAGCCTGAATTCTTCCCTTGTCTCTTCTTGCCTTTCTGTCACAGTGGCAGTCTGTGAAAATAGCAGTAGTACGTAGAAGATAACACATTTAAGGAAAAGAAACTAGCTTAGTGTCCTCATTTTTTCAAATTAAAGAAATTTGGGAATCCCCTGTGAGACCCTTGAGAAAGAGAGAGAGAGTGAGCTTCCAGCTCCATGCACCAGGGAAGAAGACTAGGGTTCAATTTGCAATTAAACTATAACTGCTTCTGAAAGACTCAGAAACTAAGTCTTGAGAAATCTGAATAATATTTGAATCAAGGTTTCCAAATGCCGGTTCACAAATAACCTACTGCTCTACTGGATAGTTATATCTAATCATAGTAAATAACTTTTTTTTTTAAATCTGATATGTCTGGTTATATTTAAAGCAAATGCCCCAAAGTTCTGTTGTCCTGTTTCTCTTTGAATCTGTATGTTCTAAGAATTCCACATATTCTGTTTAAATCAGACATTTCTCTTCTCTCTAATTTTTCAAATGCTTCTAATCTCTGGATCTGACATACAGACTCCAATAGGTACCTCTGCTATATGTTCTCATTCTCTCTGTCTCTGTGTATCATCTTTCTATTTATCTATCAACTATCTATCATCTCTCTATCATCTATCTGTTATCTACCATCTATCATCTATCTACCTAGCTAGCTAGGTTCATAAGAGTCAGACCTCTCTTCCCCTAAGATGCACTGACCAATCTCTTGTCAAATATCTGCCTCTCCTGAGAAACTGTCAGGCAGGCACTGTGTCTTTGGTGTTCACCACTGTTTCCTGGGGTCTAGCAGAGGAGGTAGCTTGTATAAGGGATGAGTAAATATTTGTTCACTGAGTGAATGATCGTCTCTGAGAGCAGACACTCACTGGGTTATATATTCTGTGGGATGACAACTCTACTACAGTCACCAACTTACCCTCCAATAGCCACAGCATCTCAACACAATCACTCAGATATTCGCAATGTAGTGGTGCATATACTTATCTCTAGAGACCGATCTCAATACTCAGTCTCCCACTCAGGAAATGCACATGAGTTTGAGTGAGGGTACTGTGTGAAGTACTTCAAATTTGCTCTAGTTTAAAGTCTTTCCCAAAAAGTGTGTCTTTATTTATTATCAGTAACAGTGTATTTGTATTCAGCTCACAACTCATCATGACCCATCAGCCTGCTGAGACACAGAAATTCAGAGTAGCTGCTCTAGACCTGTGCTTCCATATTTTAGTACATATATAAATCACCTAGCATTTTTGTTAAAATGCAGATTCTAATCCAGTAAACCTGGAGTGGAACCTGAGACTCAGCATTTCTAACACACACTCTCCCAGGAGATGCCCTTGCTCTGGTCCATGGACCACACTTTGAGTAAGAAGGGTGTGATCACTGCTCACTAAACCAATGGGAATAAAGTCTTAAAAATGCATAGTCTAACAAAATGTTTACATCTATCTTAAAGATATTATTTTTCTTTTCTTGCTCTACTCAAAGGTTTATCAATTTATAAACCTGATGACAGCATGAATAGGATTCTCTTTGCTCATAAAGTTCCTTCATGGGAACCTTGAACATTAAATTCAGGAGAATTGGCTTTATCATTGGGGAGAGAGGAGATGGGATCACAGAAGTGTATCCAGGAGTCTTAAACTTCCCTGAAATATGTGATTTCATTAAAAGAAAAGAGAAAATATGACACAATGTTAATATTTGAAAGTATTGGGTGGTAGCTAAATGTGAGTTTGTAATTATATTAATCTCTGTACTTTTCTGTAAGTTTCAAATATTTCATAACTTTAACAACTTTATTGAGCTATTAATATACAAAAAAAACTGCACATATTTAATGTGTACAATTGATGCACCTGGACATATGCAAACATCCATGATACCCTCATTACAATCAAGGTAACAGACATATCCATCACCTCTTAAAGTTGCCTGTGTCCCTTTGTTTTGGTGGGGTTTATTTGTTTTTGTTTTTGTGATAAGAACATTTAATATGAGATCTATCCACATAACAAAGTCGAAGTGTGCAAATACCGTATTGTTCCCTTTAGGTACTATGTTGTAAAGCAGATCTCTAGAATTTATTCATCTTGCATAACTGAAACTTTATAACCATCAAACAACTCCCTGTTTCTCCCACCCTCTAAACTCTGGCAACCACTATTATGTTCTCTGTTTCTATGAGTTTGACTATTTTAAATACTTCATATAAGTAGAATCGTGTATTTGTCCTTCTATTACTGGCTTATTTCACTTAGCATAATGTCTCCAGGTTCAGCTATGTTGTCACAAATGGCAAGATGTCCTTCTTTTTTAAGGCTGAATAATATTCCATTGTACCCATATACCACATTTTCTTTATCCATTCATCTGTCAATGGACACTTAAGTTGTTTCCATATCTTGCCTGTTGTGAATAATGCTACAGTGTACATGAGAATGCAGATATTTCTCTAAGATCCTGATTTCAATTATTTTGGATGTATACCCAGAAGTGAGACTGCTGGATCATATGGTAGTTCTAGTTTTAATTTTTCGAGGAACCTCCATCTTGTTTTCCAAAGCTGCTGAACCATTCTTCTTGGATATGTTACCCAAAACACAGGCAACAAAAACAAAAATAGACAAGTGAGATTCCATCATACTAAAAAGCTTCTGCACAGAAAAGAAAACAGTCAACAGAATGAAAAGGCAACCTACAGAATGGAAGAAAATGTTGGCCAATTATATATCTAATAAGTGATTAATTTCCAAAATATATAAGGAACTCTGACAACTCACTAGCAAAATAAATAAATAAATAACCCAATCAAATATTTCATAATTTTTAAAGCCTAAGACCACTAGTATACTGTAAATGAGACCTTTTTGTTTTTTTTATTTTCCATTTCTCTTATTGAATGCCCTCAGTGTGGTGAGAAACAAAGGAAGGAAGAAATCACTGAAAAACAAGAAATTTATAAGCAAAAGAAAATCTATTATTTTTCATATTCTTACACGTGTATTCAGAATTTGCAGGGGAGGAATTATCTCACATATTTTAGATTTTCTTTTCCTCCAGAATTCAGAAGTTCTCTTCTCCAGAATGAAAAAAACCAAAAATCAAACAAACAAATAAAAAAACCGAGAGGGTGGATCCTTTCACAAAGCGCCTTAATCTGGATATTTTTTCGGAAGGAAATTAGATTGAGCCCACAGGAGAAAAGTCTTCTGGCAAACACTACATTTAGAGCCCATTCTTATTGCTAAACTCTAATTATGTTGTCACTGTCTTGCTTTTGGTACTATGGGGAAAACAGATTTAATTTTAAGAGTCCTTGAAGCTCATTACCAACTGACTCATCATTCTTAATTCCTCCTGCATATCTCCCTGTTTTTACTCCCTATCTCTATATTTAGAAAACTCTCGTTATTTTATCTATTTTCAGGAAACTAGAACAAAATCTGCTCTAGAATATGTTGAACATCTAGAAGTCACACTATATTTTCTTGCACTGAACTAAAAGATATATAAATAAAAGGGAACTGAAATAGCTCCTATTTAGAGGCAATGAGTCACTTTTCAAGTTTTCACTGCTTCATCCATCGTAGGAATACCCTTTCTTTTGTTGCGTTATCTGACATTTTCCAATAATCTATGAGCAGAGATTATTTAGCAGGGGAACACATGGAGAATCTTTCTGCTAAACCCATGTTATGTCACTTTATCTTTTCCACATTTCTATTTAATTAAAAAATTTGAATCCAAGTTTCCAAGTATTAGGAATCCAATTATGTCTCAGTTGAATCTTTGGGAAATCGTTGTCTTGAAATTTTGTAATTTGAAGTCATCTGAGGAGTCCAGCAGGTCATCAGTGAGTATAATCAGAATCTATTAAACCATAAATAAATATTTTAATGCAAAAATAATTTTAATAATCACATATGAGAATCAAATTAGATGTTTACTTTCCAGCTGATCTCATATTTCCAATGATATTTCCTTCTTGATCCAATTTCACACCCTCTTCTTTGCCCCTTCCAGAGGCACTAGCTTGGTTTACTTTTCATGTAATTTATTGTGCATACCCACCCTTCTTTTCCTATCTACTCATTTATACATGTGAAAAGTGTGTTGACATAAAGTATTTTATTATAGAAGAAAAATCTTTACATGATTCATTACCCTCGAGCAGCTATGAAAGGTAAGTGTTCTATTGTTATATTGCATTCCTCTTATTTTTACTCATTGCCTAGGAAACTCCCAAGTTATGTATCCTAAGTCTAAAGCATCAGAGTCTCTGTTTCCATGAAAAATTTACAAATACAGACTGAGTTATAGCATTAATATAGTAGACTTGAGAAAATTAATAAATTAGATCATGAAGTCATAAGTTGGTCTAAAAAAAGCTGAAACTTGCCACTCCCTTTTCTTTTTCACTTGTTTTGGCAGCTGTATAAGTCCCTCTCTTCTGCACAGACTTCTTCCAACAGTTGCCAGCATTCTGGTCAGACCTCTGGAGCCTGAATTGCTCCTTTCCTAATACGAGAAACACTCCTTGGCTCTCAAGGTCTGTCATTGTCTTCCACATGACCCCAAATCACTATACCTCACACCCTGTTCATTGCTAAATAAAATCTGCATTTTTCTCCTATATTCTCGACTGACTCCTGATCACTACATCTAAAAATATGCCATGCATCAGGCATCCAGAATAAGAAAACATTACTAATGCTGCAGCCCTCCAAGTATGTTTACTTTATTTTATTTTTTTAACATCTTTATTGGAGTATAATTGCTTTACAACGGTGTGTTAGTTTCTGCTTTATAACAAAGTGAATCAGCTATATATATACATATATTCCCACATCTCCTCCCTCTTGCGTCTCCTTCCCACCCTCCCTATCCCACCCCTCTAGGTGGTCACAAAGCACCGAGCTGATCTCCCTGTGCTATGTGCCTACTTCCACTAGCTACCTATTTTACATCTGGTAGTGTACATATGTCAGTGCTACTCTCTAACTTCGTCCCAGCTTACCATTCCCCCTCCCCATGTCCGCAAGTCCATTCTCTACGTCTGCATCTTCATTCCTATCCTGCCCCTAGGTTCTTTGGAACCTCTTTTTTTCTTTTGATCCCATATACGTGTGTTAGCATACAGTATTTGTTTTTCTCTTTCTGACTTACTTCACTCTGTATGACAGACTCTAGGTCCATCCACCTCACTACAAATAACTCAATTATGTTTCTTTTTATGGCTGAGTAATATTCCATTGTATATATGTGCTGCAACTTCGTTATCCATTCATCTGTTGATAGACACTTAGGTTGCTTCCATGTCCTGGGTATTGTAAAGAGTGCTGCAATGAACATTGTGGTACATGACTCTTTTTGAATTATGGTTTTCTCAGGGTGTATGCCCAATAATGGGATTGCTGGGTCAGATGGTAGTTCAATTTTAGTTTTTTAAGGAACCTCCATACTGTTCTCCATAGTGGCTGTATCATTTTACATTCCCACCAACAGTACAAGAGGGTTCCCTTTTCTCCACACTCTCTCCAGCATTTATTGTTTGTAGATTTTTCAATGATGGCCATTCTGACTGGATTGTGGTGATACCTCATTGTAGTTCTGATTTGCAATTCTCTAATGACTAGTGATGTTGAACATCCTATCATGTGTTTGTTGGCAATCTGTATATCTTCTTTGGAGAAATGTCTATTTAGGTCTTCTGCCCATTTTTGTATTGGGTTGTTTGTTTTTTTTGATATTGAGCTTCATGGGCTGCTTGTATAGTTTGGAGATTAATCCTTTGTCAGTTGCTTCATTCGTAAATATTTTCTCACATTCTGAGGGTTGTCTTTTTGTCCTGTTTATGTTTTCCTTTACTGTGCAAAAGCTTTTAGGTTTCCTTAGGTCCCATTTGTTTATTTTTGTTTTTATTTCCATTTCTCTAGGAGGTGGGTCCAAAGGGATCTTGCTGTGATTTACGTCATAGTGTTCTGCCTATGTTTTCCTAAGAGTTTTATAGTGTTTCGATTCATTAGTTTATTCAGAACTTGAGATCTTTTAGAAAAGGAGAATGTCATGTAGTGGTGAGAACATGGGTGATGGAATAAGAAGGACTTGATTCAAATCCACCCTACACCTAGTTGTGTGACCTTGAGCAAGTTATCTTTTTGTATCTCACCTGTGTACTGAGGATGATTGAATGAGATAGCACAGAAAAAATCACCCAGCGTGTACTAGATACATAATCCACATTCTGGTGTTTTAAGTGTACTTTATAATGTTCATAATATTCTTTATAAGAATGTTTAACTAGTGTTTTGCTCCCTTTTTTCTCATTACCCACAACCCACACCACCCCACCCACACACAACGGGGATGGTGGGACTTCACTGTGCAAGTACAATTTAAAAATCCTTCCATGTACCTTTCAGCATTGGTCCTAAATTTACCTTCTGGCAAGGATACGTGTCCAGCATAACTGAAGTGTAAAATAACTGACACAAAGAAGCAGACAGGTGTCTCATTTTTACTCATGGGATTTTAATTTATGGAGGTGACTGAGTGACAACACAGAGATGTCATTGCTATTGAAAGAAGAATTTATTACTTAAATCTCTTGAGACAAGGGAGCACACCATGCTATGCAGGGCCACATGGGAAGCATCACGTTTGGTCAGCATGCAGAAGCAGGGGTGACGGTAAAGCCTAGGCCAGAACATTTATTGGGGTTTCCATGGGAAAGGCAAGACAGAGCAGGGGAAACAAGTTAGGATTGGCTACTTTGAATATTTTGGCAGGTTTTGGACTCTAGGAGTCTGTAGCTGCCTTGTACCTAACCCTGGGATGATTTAGGGCAGATGAGTTGGTATGTAAGTTAATAAAGTGGGTTGTTGGGGGTATAAACTCAAGATTGGTTGATTTCAATAAGAAAGGCATACTCCCTGACAAGCCCTTTTTTCTCTAAGAATGGGCTGGCCCTGGGAGGGGCAGTCCCTCCCCAGCCAGCAAGATTTTTAAGATGTCAAAACATCATAAGATAATGAAAATTAATATCATGATTAATACAATAAGGAAAAGAGAAAGAAAATCAGTTGTATGATGTTAAAGGGAAGCATTTTAAAAATGGGGGAAAATTAATGCCATTTTTAATAGAAAAAAATGCATTTCAGCCATGATGCTTTTTTTTTTAGCACTAAATATTTTTAATGAATCTCTCATCAGTGCCTCCAAACAACTTTATCATAACAACTCCTTGTCTGTGAGTACTTCTTATAAATATGGGAATGAAAGAAATACCCCTCACTTTTCTCAGCCACATTTGCTTCGGTGGGGGTTACAGGGGAAAGGTACAGTTTCCTAAGTCAGGGTTGAGTTAGGCTAAGAAATATAAACCTTCCCTTTTATCCCCACACCTACATCCATATCTCTACTTCCAAATATAACATCAGGCCCAAAATCAGCATTCTCTGCTCCACCTATATAGCAATCATTCTTGGAGGACTTAACTTCTGTTAGAAACCCTGTCATGCCCTAGAGCTTTAAACATCAGTAAAACCAGGCCACCCTTCTAGAAGCTCAATGTCACTGAAACAAATTAATATGACACAATGGGATAAGTAGATTAGTAGAGTGTATCCAAGTAACAGTAGATTAGCAAAAGTAGATTAGTAGTAAGTAGATAAGTAAAAGTTTATCCACTAGCTAGCAAATGTCTTTAGGGAGCACTTGAAATACTGTTCATCCAAACTGAGATGTGCTGTTAAGTACTAAGCACATACTGGATCCCATAGATTTGCTAAGAAAAAAATGAATGAAAATATCTCATTAATAATTGTTATATCGATTACATGTTGAAATGGTAATATTTTTTATATTTGAGTTAACACTTAGTAAAATTAAAGTTACATGTTTCTTTTTTCCTTTTTTTCAATGCAACTCTTAAACATTTTTATTACACATATTTTGCATTTATGACTCTGATTATATTTCTATTGAATAGTGGTGATCCAACATTCTACAAAGGTACTTTTAGACACCAATATCAAAAAAAAAAAAGAAAAGAAACACCTGAGGGCTTCAGTCATCCCCAAAAGTCACCAAGATTGATCTCATCTTTCCATTTTCACAATCGTTGCCCTAGAGGAAGCTTCTGTTATGTCCAACATGAATGAAGAAGCAGATCCCGAATGAAGTCCACAAAATCCATGCACTCTAGTGCTTCCTGAGTTGGTTTACTTAAACAACAAACTTATGACTGCATCCTCTGTATAAGAATACTGTGTTGGCCACACAATAATGTCAATAATGTCCAATTCCCTTATTTCTAGACACTAACACTAATATAAATGTCCCGTGTCCTGCTGTAGCCTCACAAATCCAAATCCAGCCAGTTCAGATTACTCATCACTTTCCATAAACTTCTCCCCTACTGTTTTCCTTTTACTCTCCATTTTATTTGTTTGGAAATCCCTCTCCACAAATTTACCTGTGACCCTCCTACTGAGACTAAAATATATCACTCCAATTCTACCACCTTCTCCGTGATCTCTGGGTCAGAATCTTTCTCAGCTCTAGGTCCCTATAGGTCTTTGTTAGCAACTTTTTGATGGCACTTACCACAGAATACCTTGTGCTACAGCTGATGGTGTGTATTTTCTGTCCCTTCCCAAACTATAAGAACCTTGTAAGAAGAATAATTTATACAGCCTTCAGGACAAAACCTTACACTCAATAAATATTTGAAAGTAGAATGCAATTTGAAGTCTGAAAGGCTATCAGTAGAGGGAAATTCAGTTCTGTGATACTCACAGTTTGACCCAGAGTTCATAGCAATCTCAAGTGACTTCTACACAGCCAACATTCCTGTAGCTAACCCACTTGCACGTGATGTGTGGTAAAGTATTAGGGAACTCCACAGAGCAGTCAATTTTCATCTCAGTTTTTTAGGTAAAATGATTCACAGGCTGGTCATGAGCAACACAGAAGCCAATAAAACGATCCTGACTGGCAGGGCAATCCCAACATCTCTCAAGGCCTGCTTGCTTATAGAGACTAGACTATGTCAAGTTGAAGAAGTGACTCATTTGGTACATACAGCAGAGCAAATTGGAGCAAAGAAATTATGGATTAGAAAACTAACAACCCACCCTCCCCCCCCAAAAAAAACATTCTGGAAAAGCTAACTATAAAGAAGCTACCCTGAGGTCATGAATCACAGCTAATTTTATCACAGAGCCAGGATGAATTGTGTGTTTGTTTGTGCCTGTTGTGTCCTCAGTCAGATTATACACCCCGAGAGGATTAAAACTGTATAAGAGATGTCTTATACATCTCTTTGCTTACACATCACATTGATGGGTACATAGTAGGGTATATAATTATATTTCCATCCAGCTAGTGAGCATCTGAAATTACTTGAGACATCACATCAGGGGTGAGGGTGGGGGGGGGGCTAAATAAATTTAGTTTAAATAAATTTTGGTTAGTTTAAATAAATTTTTGCCTTAATAGAATGTGGAGAATGAACCACCATAACCCTAGAAATCTCAAAAAAAAACAAAAGGCAAAGATATTCTTTCCCTTGTTGTTCTTTTATGAGATAGGATGAAATGTCAAAGACAAACTATGAGGAGGTAGAGAATATGCAAATATCAAGACAGATTAATTTCTAAAAAGAGAGTCAACTCATCCAAATTACTGTCTCCATTGAGGAAATATGGCTTAGTTTACCTTTCCAAGGTCTCAATCTTACAGTGGAGGCAATGCTTCAAGAATCTGGTAGGCGTGATAGGTAGATGAGAAAAATGGTCTTGGTTTCAGGGGAGTTATTTTCACCTGTTTTTTATGATATAAGCCAGTGGCTTCATCGATGAGGGAAAGGGAATAAAAAGGGCTTAACAAGGTATATGGGCTCAGTCAAGGAAAGTGAGATTTAAGGCAAGCTCCTGTCTCAACACGAGTTTGAAAACAAACAAGTCATGACACAAAACCCTTTCTTATGGCCTCAGTGAAAAGAGTGAGGGTTAGAGCAGAAGTATCCACCTCAATAGGCAAAGATAGACAGAGGAAGGACATAATAAAATGCTCTCAAAAGGGCATCTTTTTGTGGGAACTCACAAAAGATGGAATAATTCTGAATGGGAGGATCAGAGAAAGTTTCATAAAAGAAGCTCAGCAAGTATCCAGTACAGCAAAGCAGTCTTAATCTCAGCTCTAGACATTCGTCTGAGGGTAGCCTGGCACTCATTAGTGAAGGACAAATTCAGGGATTGGGTGAAGTCTTCAGAGCCTGCAGCCAGGGTAGGCCAGTACTCATGGTGGAGTTCCTTTTTGAAGGAGTAAGAAATCTGCACTCACAAATATGTGAGAAGAAACAAATGACATGTGTCTTTCAGCTCAAGTTGTTCATAGAAATTGCTTTTTCTCTTAAAGCAGTAAAAAAAAAAAAAAAGGTTGAATTTCTTTCCAATCAACCAAGCTACATGAATAAAGTCTAGATAGACATTGTCTTCCAGGGGTAGCTGTTATGAAAAGGGCCTCGAATAGATTGTTTTGCCTTATGGAGCAAAATTACTCTTTCCCAAATAAAAGGCATACAGATTGGAAAAGAAGAAATACAATGGTTGCAGTCTCTGAGCTCCCACTCTGGAGCCCACAGCCTTCCTCAGCCCATGCCAGTGACTCAGACCTGCACCCTGAGAGTCTTTGTTAGTGGATGTGGTGGCCCGAGGCACCAAGATCCAGAGGGGCAGGTTGAAAAGATCTGATGGTAGCACCACTTCAACCAGTTTCATCCTCAGACAGGAGGAAGACAAAATGTAAAAAGCCAGTGTCTCTCCAGGTCAGCTGAGGACCAGAAACTGGGAAGGAGGTGCACCAGCCCCGAGTGACAGGCAGAACACTGACAACGTTGAAACAGCCCGGGGGCTGAGTGGAGGTGAGAAACAGGCTCAGGGAGAATTGGGCTGTGCCTGGGTTCCCCAACCAGCAAGAGACTGAGGCATCACTTCATCCAGTTCTTCTGACTTTAAACCCTTCTGGTCTCTCAAGTGTGGCTGACAGGATTTTGGTGTTCTGGCTGGGTGTCAGGCCTGAGTCTCTGAGGTGGGAGAGCTGAGTTCAGGACATTGGACCACCAGAGACCTCCAGGCCCCATGTAATATCAATTGGCAAGAGATCTCCCAGAGATCTCCATCTCAACTCGAAGACCCAGCTCCACTCAATGACCAGCAAGATCCAGTGCTGGAAACCCCATGCCAAACAACTAGCAAGACAGGAACACAACCCCACCCATTAGCAGAGAGGCTGCCTAAAATCATAATAAGTTCACATACACACCAAAACACACCACCGGATGCAGTCCTGCCCACCAGAAAGACAAGATCCAGTCTCATCCACCAGAACACAGGCACCAGTCCCCTCCAAAAGGAAGCCTACACAACCCACTGAACAAACCTTACCCACTGGAGGCAGACACCAAAAACAATGGGAACTATGAACCTGAAGCCTGTGAAAAGGAGACCCCAAAAACAGTAAGTTAAGCAAAATGAGAAGACAGAGAAATACACAGCAGATGAAGGAGCAAGGTAAAAACCCACCAGACCAAACCAATGAAGAGGAAATAGGCAGTTTACCTGAAAAAGAATTCAGAATAATGATAGTAAAGATGAGCCAAAATCTTGGAAATAGAATGGAGAAAATGGAAGAAACATTTAACAAGGAACTAGAAGAACTAAAGAGCAAACAAACAAAGATGAACAGCAAAATAAATGAAATTAAAAATTCTCTACAAGGAATCAATAGCAGAATAACTGAGGCAGAAGAATGGGTAAGTGACCTGGAAGATAAAACAGTGGAAATAACTACTGCAGAGCAGAATAAAGAAAAAAGAATGAAAAGAATTGAGGACAGTCTCAGTGACCTGTGGGACAACATTAAACTCACCAACATTCGAATTATGGAGGATTTTAGATCAATATTTTAGATCAAATATAGATCAGTGGAACAGGATTTACACAATCATAGTAGGGGACTTTAACACCCCAGCTTCACCAATAGACAGATCATCTAAAATAAAAATAAATAAGGAAACACAAGCTTTAAATGACACACTAAATAAGATGGACTTAATTGATATTTATAGGACATTCCATCCAAAAACAACAGAATACACTTTCTTCTCAAGTGCTCATGGAACATTCTCCAGGATAGATCATATCTTGGGTCACAAATCAAGCCTTGGTAAATTTAAGAAAATTGAAATTGTATCAAGTATCTTTTCCGACCACAATGCTATGAGACTAGATACCAATTACAGGAAAAAATCTGTAAAAAATACAAACACATAGGCTAAATAATACAATACTAAACAATCAAGAGATCACTGAAGAAATCAAAGAGCAAGACAGAAAAAAACCTAGAAACAAATGAAAATGAAAACACAATGACCCAAAACCTATGGGATGCAGCAAAAGCAGTTCTAAGAGGGAAGTTTATAGCAGTACAATCTTACCTCAAGAAACAAGAAAAATCTCAAATAAACAACCTAACCTTATACCTAAAGCAATTAGAGAAAGAAGAACAAAAAAACCCCAAAATTAGCAGAAGGAAAGAAATCATAAATATCAGAGCAGAAAGAAATGAAAAAGAAATGAAGGCAATGATAGCAAAGATCAATAAAACTAAAAGCTGGTTCTTTGAGAAGATAAACAAAATTGATAAACCATTAGCCAGACTCATCAAGAAAAAAGAGAGAAGACTCAAATCAACAGAATTAGAAATGAAAAAGGAGAAGTAACAACTGGCACTGCAGAAATACAAAGGATCATGAGAGATTACTACAAGCAACTATATGCCAATAAAATGGGCAACCTGGAAGAAATGGACAAATTCTGAGAAAAGCATAACTTTCTGAGACTGAACCAGGAAGAAATAGAAAATATAAACAGACCAATCACAAGCACTGAAATTGAGACTGTGATAAAAATCTTCCAACAAACAAAAGCCCAGGACCAGATGGCTTCACAGGCGAATTCTATTCAATTTTTAGAGAAAAGCTAACACCTATCCTTCTCAAACTCTTCCAAAATATAGCCGAGGGAGGAACATCCCAAACTCATTCTACGAGGCCACCATCACCCTGATACCAAAACCAGACAAAGATGTCACAAAAAAGAAAACCACAGGCCAATACCACTAATGAACATAGATGCAAAAATCCTCAACAAAATACTAGCAAACAGAATCCAGCAACACATTAAAAGGATCATACACCATGATCAAGTGGGGTTTATCCCAGGAATGCAAGGAGTCTTCAGTATACACAAATCAATCAATGTGATACACCATATTAACAAACTAAAGGAAGAACCTAGGGGTAAGACGGGAATAAAGACACAGATCTACTAGAGAATGGACTTGAGGATATGGGGAGGGGGAAGGGTAAACTGTGACAAAGTGAGAGAGTGGCATGGACATATATACACTACCAAATGTAAAATAGATAGCTAGTGGGAAGTAGCCGCATAACACAGGGAGATCAGCTTGGTGGTTTGTGACCACCTAGAGGGGTAGGATAGGGAGGGTGGGAGGGAGGGAGATGCAAGAGGGAAGAGACATGGGAACATATGTATATGTATAACTGATTCACTTTGTTATAAAGCAGAAACTAACACACCACTGTAAAGCAATTATACTCCAATAAAGATGTTAAAAAATAAAATAAAATAAATTATAGATAGACTTGAAAAAAGAAAAAACTGAAGGATAAAAACCATACGATCATCTCAATAGATGCAGAAAAAGCTTGTAACAAAATTCAACACCCATTTATGATAAAAACTCTCCAGAAAGTAGGCATAGAGGGAAGTTACCTCAACATAATAAAGGCCATATATGAAAAACCCACAGCCAGCATCATTTCAATGGTGAAAAACTGAAACCATTTCCTCTAAAATCAGGAACAACACAAGTATGTGCACTCTCACCACTATTATTCAACATAGCTTTGGAAGTTTTAGCCACAACAATCAGAGAAGAAAAAGAAATAAAAGGAATCCAAATTGGAAAAGAAGAAGTAAAGCTGTCACTGTTTGCAGATGACATGATACTACACATAGAGAATTGTAAAGATGCTACCAGAAAACTACTAGAGCTAATCAATGAATTAGGTAAAGTAGCAGGGTACAAAATTAACACACAGAAATCTTGCATTCCTATACACTAATGATGAAAAATTTGAAAGACAAATTAAGGAAACACTCCCATTTACCATTGCAACAAAAAGAATAAAATACCTAGGAATAAACCTACCTAAGGAGGCAAAACACCTGTATGCCGAAAACTATGACACTGATCAAAGAAATTAAAGACAGTACAAACAGATGGGGAGATATACCATGTTCTTGGATTTGAAGAATCAACATGTGAAAATGACTCTACCACCCAAAGCAATCTACAGGTTCAATGCAATCCCTATTAAACTACCCATGGTATTTTTACAGAACTAGAACAAAATATCTTGAAATTTGTATGGAGACACAAAAGACCCTGAATAGCTAAAGCAATCTTGAGGGAAAAAAATGGAACTGGAGGAATCAGACTCCCTGACTTCAGACTATACTACAAAGCTGCAGTAATCAAGACAATACAGTACTGGCACAAAAGCAGAATTATAGATTAATGGAACAGGATAGAAAGCCCAGAGGTAAACCCACACACCTATGGTCAACTAATCTATGACAAAGGAGGCAAGGATATACAATGGAGAAAAGACAGTCTCTTCAATAAGTGGTTCTGGGAAAACTGGACAGCTACATGTAAAAGAATGAAATTAGAACACTCCCTAACACCATACACAAAAATAAACTCAAAATGGATTAAAGATCTAAATGTAAGGCCAGACACTATAAACTCTTATATGAAAACATAGGCAAAACACTCTATGATATAAGTCACAGCAAGATTCTTTTTGACCCACCTTCTAGAGAAATAGAGATAAAAACAAAAATAAACCAATGGGACCTAATTAAACTTAAAAGCTTTTGCACAGAAAATGAAACCATAAACCAGACGAAAAGAGAACCCTCAGAATGCATTTTTGCAAATGAAGCAACTGACAAAGGATTAATCTCCAAAATTTACAAGCGGCCATGTAGCTCAATATCAAAAAAACAAACAACCCAATCCAAAAATAGGCAGAAGACCTAAATAGACATTTCTCCTAAGAAGATATACAGATTGCCAACAAACACATGATAGTATGTTCAACATCACTAGTCATTAGAGAAATGCAAATCAAAACTACAATGAGGTATCACCTCACACCAGTCAGAATGACCATCATCAAAAAATCTACAAACAATAAATGCTGGAGAGGGTGTGGAGAAAAGGGAACCCTCTTGCACTGTTGGTGGGAATGTAAAATGATACAGCCACTCTGGAGAACAGTATGGAGGTTCCTTAAAAAACTAAAAATGGAACTACCATCCAACCCAGCAATCCCACTACTGGGCATATACCCTGAGAAAACCATAATTCAAAAAGTGTCATGTACCATAATGTTCATTACAGCTCTATTTACAATAGCCAGGACATGGAAGCAACCTAAGTGTCCATCGACAGATGAATGGATAAAGAAGATGTGGCGCATATATACAATGGAATATTACTCAGCCATAAAAAGAAACGAAATTGAGTTATTTGTAGTGAGGTGGATGAACCTAGAGCCTTTCATACAGAGTGACGTAAGTCAGAAAGAGAAAAACAAACACCATATGCTAACACATATATATGGGATCTAAAAAAAAAAAAAAAATGGTTCTGAAGAACCTAGGGGTAGGACAGGAATAAAGACGCAGATGTAGAAAATGGACTTGAGGACACGGGGAGGGGGAAGGGAAAGCTGGAACGAAGTGAGAGAGTAGCACTGACATATGTACACTACCAGATGTAAAATAGATAGCTAGTGGGAAGCAGCCGCATAGCACAGGGAGATCAGCTCCATGCTTTGTGTCCATCTAGAGGGGTGGGATAGGGAGGGTGGGAGGGAGACGCAAGAGGGAGGGTATATGAGGATATATGTATACCTATAGCTGACTCACTTTGTTAGACAGAAGAAACTAACACAACAATGTAAAGCAATTATACTCCAATAAATACTTAAAAAAAAATAAAAAGAGAGAAAGAAAGAAAGAAAGAAAGAAAGAAAGAAAGAAAGAAAGAAAGAAAGAAAGAAAGAAAGAAAGAAGGAAGGAAGGAAGGAAGGAAGGGAGGAAGGAAGGAAGAAAGAAATGTCTTTTGCAGATGACATGATTGTCTATGTAGAAAATACTTATGTATCTACAAAAAAGGGAAAATAACTCCTAAAATTAAGTAAGTTCGTCAGGGTCACAGAATACAAAATCAACACACACATATCAATCATATTTCTATACGCAAGCAACAAATACGTGGATACCAAAATTTAAAATACAATGCCATTTACAATAACTCCCCCAAATGAAATTCTTAAGTAAAGCCTAAAAACAAGAAAAATGTACCAGACCTGCAGGCTGAAAATTATAATATACTGATGCAAGAAATCAAAGATGGTCTAAATAAATGGACATATTGTGTTCATAGGTTGGAAGATGTAAATTCTCCCCAAATTGATACACAGGTTTAATGCAAATTCTATAAAACCCCAAGATCTTTGTATGTACAAAAAAACTTACTGTAAAATTTATATGGAAAGGCAAAGGGAGTAGAATAACTAAAACGCTTTTGAAAAAGAATGAAGTTGGTGAAATCGTTCTACCACATGACTGACTTACATAGCTACAGTAGCAAAGACAGTGTGAAGAGGTGTAGATCAATGGAACAGAGCAGAAAACCCAGAAATAGACCCACACAAATATACCTAATTGAATTTGGACACAAGTTCAAGGAAATTCAGTGTAGGAAGGATACACCTTTTAGCAAATGGATGTGTAAAAAGAACTATGTTAGGAATGACTGAGACATGACCTGAGGACCTCCATGTTATGCCGCCCATACTGGACTTTTGCTGGACATTTTAAATTAAAACTGCAGTTTAACAGTTGGTGAGTTGCTAAAAAGAAAGAACAAGGCTGACAACTGGAATTTTTCTGGACTAAAGAAAACATACATTTCCCTAGTAGTAAATGAGATGCGTTCCATAAGCCAATCATATGGATAGAATAATTTTACCCTCCAATCCAATTCTTGGTAAACAATTGGTATAAGCCTGCATTAACTCCCCACTTTTTCCTATAAAAACCCCTGCCCATTTTCCTCCAGTGGAATACTATTCTGGGTTCCTCCAGAATCTGTGATCTTCGAATTGCAATTCAAAGATGAAATACACTGCCTTTTTTCTTCTTTACAGTTTGTGGTCCTTTTGGTTGACAGATGTTAAGAGGATGAGAAGATAAGCTACAGACCGGGAGAAAACATTTGCAATCCACATATCTGACCAAAAAACCCCCTTGTGTCTAGACTACATAAAGGACTCTTAAAACTCAACATCAAACAATTTTTCAATTAGAAAAATGGGCAAAAACACGAACAGACATTTCATCAAAAATGACAAGATGAATGGCAATTAAGCATGCAAAAAGATGTTCATCATCGCTAGCCATTAGGAAAATGCAAAAATTAAAACCATAGTGAGAAATGACTATACACAAATTAAGATGACTGAGATAAATGGTGGGGGTGGGGTGACATCAACAAGATGGAATTACAGGGATTTCTAGTGTGCATCTCCTCGCAGAAACATCAGTTTGAACAACTATCCACTCACAAAAATAACATTATAAGAGCTAAGAATTTCAGCTGAAGGAGTAGAACACCAGGGTGAAGCACAGAAGAAAAGACACATTGAAGACGGTAGGAAAGGCGATTGCACATTACTGATCTGTTACTCCTCTCCCAATACCAGGCAGCCCACAGAAACCCTCCCTGTGGAGGTGGGGAAAGTGAAGGGAGTACCAACCTTTATCAGGGACCCAGCACCAGACCAACACCAGCCCTGACTGGCTCCCCCAGGGAGCCATTCCTGTGGTCCCAAGCTCAGGGCAGCTCCCACGAACCCAGGGCCCCCATCCCAGTATCACCAGGCTCCAGGCAGGCTCCCAAGGACCCAGGCTCCCGCCCCACTCCAGTGCCAGGTGGTCCCTGCAGCCTCAGCCTCCAGGCCCATCTCAGTAGTCCCCGGCGACTGGCTAACTCCTGCCGACCCAGGATTCAGGCTTGCCATGCCGACCATTCGGATTTCAGGTGAATGTTCCACCTAACAATTTATTGTTATGCTGACTTTCTTTGACAAATATTACTCTCAGAGACCTTGTGAGGAGGCATCACTATATCCTGGGAAGAATTCATATACTTTGGGCTTCCCTGGTCATACCACCACCATAATAGCATTTTTATCTCAATGTTAACACAATCATGTGTCTTGTTTAAACCAACCTATTGTGAATTGTTCAAAACAGCAATTTGGGGGTGGGACTTTCCCCTGAAATCCAAGAGAAGAGAACTCTGGCAAACTGGTCTGGGTACAGGGAGCAGGCAGTTTTCCTAAGTCATTTGGGTTCTATTTCAGGGATTCTATCTCCTATATGACTCTCAAACTAGTATCTCTCCTCCTTGGAAAAAGCAAGGAAAATAACAGAATGAGGAGCTTGATAGTATTTTTGCACTCAAGAACCTACAGAATTTTCTATTTGAGATTTTATTTTAAAAAGAGAGGAAAGTACTTACTTGAGTAGAATTAAGCTGTGTTATGGATTGAACTGTCTTCATTTATTCTCAGTTCATCCATTGTAACTAGTCACCAACCACTACTAAATCTGAGCCTATTTGTATTCTGGTTCCTTCTCATCACTCTTGTTCTGAGTCATTGTTTTGATCTGCTTTCCAGTCCTGTGCTGATCTATGTCCCAAGCTGACCCATGTCTCAAGCTGTGCTTACTGCAAACACTTTTTGTTCCTTCTTCTCCAGTTGCTCAGCATGCAATCCTTAAATAGTCATGTCTTGATCTTCATTATTCTGGCTATATTTGTTAGGACCTATGCAATGCTGAATTGATAGAGGTACATCTGCATCACTTCATGTCCCCCTCTGGTAATGTCTACTACAAAATGCTATATATACTGCTGGAGGGAAGAGTGGGGGATAGTTATGAGTTTCTAGATATGGGGAAAGTAAAATTACTTTGGATTCTACTTAGAAAACTTTCCATGGTCTTTGGAGGCAACTCCTTCCTTCCGCTGACCCATTCTCCAGGTAGAAGCAAGGGAAGAAAATTAACCAAAATAACTGGTACCCATTTTTTTTAATTTGAGACCCTCTTAGTTCTGTGTACGCCTTATGGTGTTAAGGACTGACTTCATCTTTTCTCATTTTCACCCTAGAAACTCTGGAGAAATATGAGCTGCTCTTAAGGCATCAGGTAACTCTGTACACATCCTCTGTTTACTCTGGCCCTGTGGTTGGCTAATGGCTGATATTTACTAATAAGCTAAAGATATTATTAGTGATATTGAGAAACAAATGAGATCCTGAATTTAACAAGGATAGAGGTCAAGTGAAAGGCAAAGACACTGCATACAAGACAGAGATGAATGACAACTATAGTCTTAATAAGAGTTTCAGAAAAGATTCTGTGTGACTTCTGACTCAGTCAACAGGAAATGTGACAGTTTGCATTTCATATCTGAGACAGAACAATCGTCACTTAGAAATATTTGGGTCGATAATATTAGTTGAGAATAAAATCATGATGTGAACGTGAGAGTGATTCTAAATAAACTAGATAAACAGAAAAATTCCAAGGGCAGAAATTTTCCTTCCTTTTCTTCAAATTTATGTATAAATATGCTGCCACTATGAGACTGCAAGATAATATGTGGTTTGTGAATTTCATCTGGATTAGAAAATCATTAGATTCTCTGCATCTTTACAATATGATGAATTTTACTTTCAAACATTTAGAACTGTTAGCAGGAACAAAAAAATGATCTCTTAAGGAAGCATATTGTGAGATGGAAAAAAGATGATTTGGGCATATACGAGTATAAAGAAAAAGAGAATAAACTGAAATATTTAATTTTTCAACAAAATGACTAAGGACTTAGATTCAAGCAATTTTCTATTTAAACTTATCTTTAAAAAATAACATACTTTATAGATCTTTGGGTTCAGAAACAAAGGTTGTGGCTATGTACAAATATTCTGCAATAAAATAATTAAAGTCACATACGTGTAAATATTTAAGGCAGAGTTGTCTCTGTTTATCATAAATCTTGGACCAAATTCATTTGTTCTAAAAAGGATGTCACATTTCAGTTTATTGTATACTCACAGTGTGGCTGACAGAGGTTTTTGCCCACGCCCAAAACTCTGCTGCATTGTCTAGGCAATGCTTTATTGTATCTTAAAGGGTTCCTTCTGCAGAAAAAAACTGAGCTGCCTCGTTTTGGCTCCTCTCGCAACTGCTCAGCTATCCTGCAGTTTTCTATTTGCACTCTCCAGCCTGGGAGGTTGCAATGCAACAAACAGTGCTTCCCTGCTCAGAGACCTGCTATGTTTCAAGCTCCTTGCTCTGGATTTCCTGTTTAAAGATTAAGAGATTTGATAAAGCTATATTGGTCAAGCTTTCATTTAAAATCTGTCCAAGGTTCTTGACAGAGTGGCCATTTTACTAACAGCACTCCATTTGTCTTAGGATCATAACATATGTTATGATCCTAAGATTTCCAGTGTTATTCAATGATTATCCAGTCCAGCACCCGCAGTTTACAGATGAAGAAATTGATGTTCAGAGAGCTGAAGTGAAATGTTTAATTTCTGGGAAAATAAATTTCTTATATTCCTGAGAACCCAAACTCCAAGTATAAACTCTGTTGTCAAAAAAATCATCAGGGAGAGTGAGTTGCTGAGAGCGAGTCACCATTGGATAAAGGACTCTCTTGGGAATAAAAGTTCTTCTAAATAATCCTTTCTTTTTTTCTTGCTCTCAGATCAAGGAATGGATGAATGTTGGGAGAAAAATGCACATAACACATATGCATTTAAATTCATTTAAATTCAGAGTACCAAGTTTCTCTGAAGTTCACCTATAAATACTCTAGGTTGAGAATCCCTATTCTAAACTGTCTAGATGAATGTCAAGAGCATTCATTATATTCTGAACTAATTATTGCTTTTTTCCTATTGATATTCATTAAGTTCTTACTATGTTCTAGGAGCTTTACATATATTTAGGTATTCAATCCTCTTAAAAATTCCGCGGACCATTACTATTATAATCCTCATTTTACAGATGATGACATTGAAACACAGAGACATTAAGTAACTTGACTAAGGCCACAGAGCCAATAAGTGGTAGTATCAACATATCAATTTGCTAATTTAGGTTGTCTGGCTCCGTAATTGAAACATGCTTTTAACCACTAGGTAATATGATTTATCGAGAATCTATAACATGCCAATCACTTTTGCTAACTATTTTAAGTTTTCCAAACCCTCTGAGGAGGTTGTCATTATTACTTCCAATTTTTAGATCAGGAAATTGAGATTTAAAGATACGAAGTCCAATGTTGATAAATCTAGTAAGTTATAGAACAGAGAACTGGACACAGATCTTCTACCATATAGTGCAGTCTTATTTTCTCTATAGCAATCCTGTCCAGTAGAACTTTCCACATTGATGGAAATGTCCAGTATGATAGACACTACTCACATGTGGCTATTGAGCACTTGCATTGTGACTAATGTTAACCGAAGAATTTATTTTTAATTTTATTTAATTTTAGTTTAAGTAGTCATACCTGGCTAAGGGCTGCCATATTGAACATCAGGGCTCCAGAGCCTTACTCCTCAAAGTGTGGCCCATGGGCCGGGACCATCAGCTCCACCTGAGTGTTGTTAGAGATGCAGACTGCAAGCTTCATCCCAGACCTATGGAATCAGAGACTGAATTTTAATAAGACTTCCAGGTATTTTATACACACATTAACATTTAAGAATTGTGGTTCTAGATCGCTCCGCCACTCATATTATTTGTCAAGACCAAGAAAATAAACTATATAGTCTCAAGAGCCTTTGCTCTCCAATTATTTTCCAAATTAAGGGTTTGTCACCTCTCTCCGCTGCAATATGAATAAAAGCTTCAAAAGAAAAAAGAACATAGCAGATTAGGAGACTTCAGGCAAATTCATACCACTAAAGAGTAAATCATAACATGGAAATTAGGAATATTTGTAGCTGGAGATGTAGGTAAAAGTCAGATCACAAGAAGTCAAAAGTCAGATCATGAAGAGATGTATCATGTAAGAAAGTTGGACATTATCCTATTGGTAATGATCCTCTTTAAGGAGCATTAAGCTGAAGAGCTACATGTTACATGTAGGTGATCCCAGTGGCAATGTGGAGAATAGATTGGTTTAAAGACCATCTCAAACCAGTTCAGAGGTGATGAGTGATAAGTGTTAAGAGTAATAAGAGATAAATAAGGTAGTGGTAGCTGGAATAGAGCATAGGGAACAAATTCAAGAAATATTTAGGAGAAAAAAATGGACAGGATTACATAATTGAATGTGAAAGATAAGAAAGAGAGAAGATAAAAACAAGGGTTTTAGCTTAGGTGACTACCTAGGTTATTGCCTCCAGGTGACATAGAGGATACAGAAGGTAGCCACAGATATAAGTTCAGTTCAGGAATACTGAAGTTTAAGTGACTTTTGGACAGGTAGGAGGATATATATACACGCAGCAATTAGATAAGCAAGTTTAAATTTCATTAGACATATTTGGGGTATAAGATATAAATTTGGCGATCAACAAAGTTTAGGAGGCAATTGCAATGGAAGTCAGGAAGAATATGCAAAGTGGAAAGAGTTTCCACAACATTTCTGAGGGACTGTGGAGGAGGAAGAGAAGTCTGCCAAGAGTAGCTACATTATAAGGAGCACGTGGGATTTTACAAGCCAAGAGAGTAGTTTACATGACAGTGTCAGTTGAAACAAAGATGCAGAGTAACAAAACACCAAAAATTCCACTTTCGTTTGGTAATTATTTGGTCATTGGTGACCTTACGAGAACAGTTTCAATGGAGTGGCTGTGATAGAAACCAGATGCTGAAGAGTACAAAGTAAATGGGAGGTCAGGAAATCTGGGCAGTGAGTAGAGACTCTTCTTTGAAACCTTCTATGCAATTTTACACCAAGTATTACAGATCAAGGAGATTAAAGGAGACATGTAAAGAGTGTAATTAACCAACTTGTGTTATCTCCAAAGGGAAAACATTTTATTTGCCTGTGAATGACCCTTGTACTGGCACTGCATAGAAAGGGAGATCAAAATGAAACCAAACCAAAAGCAGCATGTTTTGAACAATGAAAGAACTCTATTCTGAGCGATGGATATAAAGAGATGCAGGGCTTCCCTGGTGGCGCAGTGGTTGAGAATCTGCCTGCCAATGCAGGGCACACGGGTTCGAGCCCTGGTCTGGGAAGATCCCACATGCCGCGGAGCAACTAGGCCCGTGAGCCACAATTACTGAGCCTGCGCGTCTGGAGCCTGTGCTCCGCAACAAGAGAGGCTGCGATAATGAGAGGCCTGCGCACCGCGATGAAGAGTGGCCCCGCTTGCCACAACTAGAGAAAGCCCTCGCACAGAAACGAAGACCCAACACAGCCATAAATAAATAAATAAATAAAATAAATAAACCCAAAAGTTAAAAAAAAAAGACTTAATAAAGAGATGCAAGATGCAGTTTGTGGTCCCCGAGGCTCATCATAATGTATAGCAATAACACCCAAAAAAATCAGGAATTAAGTGATCAGAGAGCAGCTGAGAATCAGAGCTTAAACATGAATTAGCCACCAGTGAATGTTAACCACTTTGTTCATACAACCTAACTATTCCCACTTATCTCTCTGTTGGAGGAGGTCATCAAGAGGGTGTGACATCGGTTGAACCTCGAACGGGACCTGAACGATCAAAGGCTCCTTACTCCTTCCCCTGTACTTAGAATGTATGAGTGGCCCACTGTCCCCATGCTAGGAGCCACTTAAGGATGCAGCCTTGAGAGAATGATGTGTTGAGACCATCTGAACTGGACGGTGATTGAACCCTGTTAATGGTCTCCATATAAACTATTACGGTTCTGGTGGGTAGGTGCAGAGATCTACTCACCTCATGATTGTCCAAGACAAGCCTCGAACTTAAGTTCCCTTGCTTATTAAAACTACCTCCTCCACACCCTCTCCAGCATTTATTGTTTCTAGATTTTTTGATGATGGCCATTCTGACCGGTGTGAGATGATATCTCATTGTAGTTTTGATTTGCATTTCTCTAATGATTATTGATGTTGAGCATTCTTTCATGTGTCTGTAGCCCATCTGTATATCTTCTTTGGAGAAATGTCTATTTAGGTCTTCTGCCCATTTTTGGATTGGGTTGTTCGTTTTTTTGTTATTGAGCTGCATGAGCTGCTTGTAAATCTTGGAGATTAATCCTTTGTCAGTTGCTTCTCTTGCACTGTTGGTGGAAATGTAAATTGATACAGCCACTATGGAGAACAGTATGGAGGTTCCTTAAAAAACTACAAATAGAACTACCATATGACCCAGCAATCCCACTACTGGGCATATACCCTGAGAAAACCATAGGTCAAAAAGAGTCATGTACCAAAATGTTCATTGCAGCTCTATTTACAATAGCCAGGACATGGAAGCAACCTAAATGTCCATCGACAGATGAATGGATAAAGAAGATGTGGCACATATATACAATGGAATATTACTCAGCCATAAAAAGAAATGAAATGGAGGTATTTGTAATGAGGTGGATGGAGTTAGAGTCTGTCATACGGAGTGAAGTAAGTCAGAAAGAGAAAAACAAATACAGTATGCTAACACATATATACGGAATCTAAGGAAAAAAAAAAAAAGGCCATGAAGAACCTAGTGGCAAGACGGGAATAAAGACACAGACCTACTAGAGAATGGACTGGAGGATATGGGGAGGGGGGTGGGGTGAGATGTGACAGGGTAAGAGAGTGTCATGGACATATATACACTACCAAATGTAAAATAGATAACTAGTGGGAAGCAGCCGCATAGCACAGGGAGATCAGCTCGGTGCTTTGTGACCACCTAGAGGGGTGGGATGGGGAGGGTGGGAGGGAGGGAGATGCAAGAGGGAAGAGAAATGGGAACATATTGTATATGTATAACTGATTCACTTTGTTATAAAGCAGAAGCTAACACACCATTGTAAGGCAATTATACTTCAATAAAGATGTTTAAAAAAAAAATAAAAAAACTACCTCCTACCCGTCTGGAGTGGCTTACCTCTTTCTTCAGTCTCTCTTGCCCTCCGTGTAGGGAGCCAGTGTCGGATTTCACCCAGGGAGCTCAGGTAGAGAACCAACACTCTCTCTGTGAAAACCTGCCCCTCAACAACTAAACCTCCAGGCACATTCCCTTTCAGTCCCTAAACTACCAGGTAGAGGCTATACCATAACCCCTGGCTCCAGGGCTTTGAGGTCTCCCAGCTAAAGCCACTTAGCACTCCTGCAAGACCAGCTCATTCCCATTGCTGGGGACGTAAAGAACCCGAGGGCAATAGGATTGCATGTAGGTAATGAGGCTGCCCACCTGCTCTGACCTTATGCTCACATTTCACTATGTCTATTTCTATCTCCAGTAGATTATTTTTATTAAAAATAAACTTTTGGTGGCCTATATGGGAAAAGAATCTAAAAAAGAGTGGATATATGTATACGTATGGCTGATTCACTTTGCTGTACAGCTGAAACTAACACATTATAAATCAACTATACCCCAATAAAAATTAATTTAAAAAATAAACTTTTATTATGTAGCAAGTATCTGTATGTATAGTAGAAAGTTAAAGATAACAGATACCACAGTAAGAAGATTAGATGACTTTATTCCTACAGTCCAGGGATAACCACTAATACCTTATTGTAAATTCTTCCACATTTTTTTATTCACAAATATAAATATATGCATGTTTACTGAGACAAGATCAAGCTGTAATGTTATTTTTCCCATAGATGATTAACTCTTTAAGAGACCAAATTTTACAATTCTATAGCGGGAGTGTCTGGCTTGGTATCTGGCTTAGAATAAGACCCGCATGAAAGAAATTTAAAAGTGGGTTCTGTTTCTTGAAATTTACTGAAAAGACTTGCACCTCAAGAGCCATCTACGAGGTCCAAGACTCATGGGTCCCTCTTGACTAAAGAATTAATGCTCACTATGCAGACCTGTATCAAGATAATGTGATTGAGTTCAAACCAAAAAGAGAGATGGGTGATGGTCGAAGTTGGGACCAGGAGTTGGAGTAGCCATGAGTGTGCTCTTGCATCCCTTCCTGTAGATAAAATGACAACACCAAGAATGTCCACAAGCATGGGGGCATGGGTGATATGGCCTAGCTGACCTTGAAGCTGATACCTAGCTTCAAGACCTTGCATACGTCAGAGATTCAAATTCTCTTTTGCTTCATGAAGAATATGGATTTATATCTCTTTCCATAAATCAAAACAATATGCATTGAAATCTTTCCATAAATCAAGAGATCAGTAGTGTGCATCCTTACTTTCCTAATGCTCAGTGATCCTTATCCTTTCTGCAGAGATATCTGTGCCTTAAAAGGTCTTCAGAAGAAGAATCTATACATTATATGGAAAACTAAAAGTACAGGAAAGTTTTAGATTCTATTACTGCTCAACATCACTAATTATTAAAGAAATGGAAATCAAAACTACAATGAGGGCTTCCCTGGTGGCGCAGTGGTTGAGAATCTGCCTGCCAATGCAGGGGACACGGGTTCGAGCCCTGGTCTGGGAGGATCCCACATGCCACGGAGCGACTAAGCCCGTGAGCCACAATTGCTGAGCCTGCGCGTCTGGAGCCTGTGCTCCGCAACGGGAGAGGCCACGATAGTGAGAGGCCCGCGCACCGCGATGAAGAGTGGCCCCCACTTGCCGCAACTAGAGAAAACCCTCACACAGAAACGAAGACCCAACACAGCCATAAATAAATAAATAAATAAAATTTAAAAAAAAAAAAAAAAAAAACTACAATGAGATATCATCTCACACCAGTCACAATGACCATCATCAAAAAGTCTACAAATAATGAATACTGGAGAGGGTGTGGAGAAAAGGGAACTCTCCTACACCGTTGGTGGGAATGTAAATTGGCGCAGCCACTATGGAGAACAGTATGGAGGTTCCTTAAAAAACTAAAAATAGATTTATCATATGATCCAGCAATCCCACTCCTGGGAATATATCCAGAAAAAATAGAAACTGTAATTTGAAAAGATACATGCACCCCAATGTTCATAGCAGCACAATTTACATAAATCCACTGTGGTCACAGTGTTTCCATAATAAGGAAAACTCTCTTTAAATTAAGAAAATATCATAGCAACACTGTTTACAATAGCCAAGACATGGAAGCAACCTAAATGTTTATTGACATATGAACGGATAAAGAAGATGTGTTATATATATACAATGGACTATTATCAGCCATTAAAAAAAATAATAATGCCATTTGCAGCAACATGGGTGGACCTAGAGATTATCATAGTAAGTGAAGTAAGTAAGACAGAGAAAGACAAATATCATATATCACTTATATGAGGTATCTAAAAAAATGATACAAATGAACTTATTTACAAAACAGAAATAGACTTGCAGATATTGAAAACAAACTTATGGTTACCAAAGGGGAAAGGAGGGGAGAGGGATAAATTAGGAGTTTGGGATTAACATATGCACACTACTATATATAAAAAATAGATAATCAACAAGGAGTTACTGTATAGCACAAGGAACTGTATTCAATATCTTGTAATAACCTATAATGGAAAAGAATTTGAAAAAGAATATATAAAT
The DNA here is from genome assembly GCF_009873245.2 of Balaenoptera musculus. NCBI lineage: Eukaryota > Metazoa > Chordata > Mammalia > Artiodactyla > Balaenopteridae > Balaenoptera > Balaenoptera musculus. The sequence goes on along the minus strand of NC_045801.1, from coordinate 57,862,378 downwards.
ATATGTATAACTGAAAAAATAATAATATATTATTTAACTTCTCTGTGCCTCAGTTTTTTACCTAAAAAGCAGAAATAATAAAAGCACCTACCTCATAGAGTTGTGGTAAAAATTACTTGAGCATATGAAATACTGAAATATGTTTCATACACAAAGATATTTCTCTGAAGAAGATATGCAAATACCATCAAGCATATGAAAATATTCTCAACATCACTAATCATCAGAAAAATGCAAATCAAAATCACAATGAGATATCAGCTCATACCTGTCAGGATGACTATTATGAAAAAAGAAAGATTATAAATGTTGGCAATAATGTGGAGAAACTGGAACCCTTGTTCACTGTTGGTGGGAATGTAAAATGGTGCAGCCATGATGGAAAGTAGTATGGAGGGTCCTAAAAAAATTAAAAATAGAATTACTATATGATTCATCAATTTCACTTTGGGGTACATACCCAAAAGAATTGAAAACAGGATCTCAGAGATGTTTGCACACATACAGTTATTAAAGCATTATTCACAAAAAGCAAAAGGTAGAAGAACCTAAATGTCCATCAGTGGATGAATGAAGAAAACATAGTGTATGCCTGCAATGGGATATTATTCAACCTTAAAAAAGAAGGAAATCCTGTCATACGCTACGTGGACAAACCTGGAGGACATTATGCTAAGTGAAATAAGCCAGTCACAGAAAGACAAATACTGCATGATTCCACTTACATGAGGTATTTAAAGTAATCAAACTTGTAGAAACGGAAAATAGAAGGTATACCAAGGGCTGGGGGGAGGGGACAGATAAGGAGTAGTTGTGTGGTGGGTGTAGAGTTTCAGTCATGGAGGACGGTGAGCAGGGTGGCTCCCAGGGATTTGTTATACAACAACGTGCATATGGTTGACAGTATTGATCTGTACTTTTGGAAATTGTTGGAAGGGTGAATTTTATGCTTTTTTTAGCCGCACTAAAAAAAAAAATTAGAAGAAATAAACTCTGTGGCAGAGATTGACACTTGATTATATCTAAATCCCCAGAGCGTAGCCTGAGATTTGGCAAAGAGTAAGGGTTTAAAAAATTGTTTCTCAGAGGAGGAAAGCCTGAATAAATGCAAGAGTGAACTTGAGATTAAAATTTTAAATGCGTTCGGCTACTGAATATTCACTGGGGACCCTTGCTTCTCTCACCCTTGGGCTTGGTGTCTGTAGTGGTGATTGGAAGATTAATGGTCACCAGGGAATATCCTTGAGATGATCAAAAAGATTCAAAAGTGTCATTTTCACATAAGGAGCTCTGTGAGAAAAGTAGAAAATTCCAGAGTCACTGAATGCTCTTTTCCTCTAAGAAACTTTCTCTAAGTTGTCCTACTTTCTGAGCCGTTATTGTCAGCAATTTTGCTTCTTCAATTCTTCATTTTTATTATCTTGGACTTCTGAAAGTGATGTTTCCCTATACTTGGACAAGTTCCCCTCCTAGTACATATTTAAGCTTATTTCTTAAATTAAGAATTATAGAATTGGGAGATTGGGGTTGACATATATACACCAAATACGCATAAAATAGATAACTAATAAGAAACTGCTATATGAAAATAAAATAAAATTTTAAAAAATATTTTAAAAAAAGAATTATAAAGTCTGTATATAGGTCACGCCTCTCATGTGCTGCAGAAGCTAGAAGGATCTGAAGCAAAGGTGATCAGACACTGAGTCATGCAAAGCTGGCCTCCTCGATGCAGGAAAACCTCCCAGCAAGTTCACCCAGTGTTCCTGGACCAAGGGCTCAGGGGGCTGACCTCTTTTAAACCCATTCTAAGGGGAGCAAGAGGCAAAATATATTCATTCATTCAAAGACCTCGGCATTAGGCACTCAAGTGCTAGGACAGGATTCTTGCCCTAAATCTACCTAAAGTCTGGTCAGAGAGACAGACAAGAAAATCAGTGATTAATCCCAGAGGGGTAAGTACAGGAGGGTAGATACAGGCTCTGAGATAACAGAAGAATTATCACTGTCTTAGGTAAAGATGGCTGAGGATAGCTCAGTTAATGCTGTCAATAAGAGAACTAATTTTTAAAAGATTAACAGGGTTAGCCACTGACAGGGCTGGAGGTTGGGTGGGGACCAGGGAAGGAAACAAGTATACTATAGAGGGAGGCAGCAGCTTGCTTATATCATTTATGCTCTAGGAGGGTTGATATGGCTAGAGACAAGTGTCAAGATGGAGAGTGGCGGGAGAAAGCAAGGGACTAATGCAAAACTCAGGTGCTCAAGTGCTTTTTGATACATTTGAACTTTATCTCGAAGATTAGTGGAAATGGAGTAACGTGAAGAGATGGGCTCTTCAGAAAGACAACTTAGTAAGAGTGTGCAGCATGGATTAGAGAGAAGGAGATAGAAATGGGGAACCTAGTTACATGGCTATTGTTACTCTTCAGGAGAGACGTTATTAAAGTCTGTACTCTGGAGGAGGTGGTAGGAATGGAAAAGATAGAAAAGATTCAGAAGTCTTTCATCAAGGAGATGGTAAAAGGCAGCATTTAAGATTATCCTGGTGAGATATTATCCTGTTAATATCTGGTGCAGGATTTTTATCATAATGGTTTATAGAAAAGTAAAGTCCCTGATATTATACATAAACATGTGGATGTATTTAGGTAAATTTTTTGCTAAGAAAAGGCTTTTTAATCTTCATCAGACTCTCAAACAGCCTCTGTCCCAGTAGGTTAAAAGTCAAATTATTAAGCTAAGTATTGACAGTGGCCCACTGTACTACTGGGAAGAACCAAAGCTCTTAATTTCACAGTGTATGTTGACAAGACATAGCCCACAAGGCCAGGCTAGAAAAGTAAGTTGTTTTTTTAGTGACATTTATCACCTTGGATTTTATGCAAGGCTACTCTTGCACTTCAGAATTCTTTATGGCTCTGAACTACACAGAATTTTGTCAGGTAACAAGGAAACAATCTCTTATATTCTCAAAAATCTTTTTTTAAAGTAAAATCCATGACTTTCCTGCAAAACTTGAGTGAAACTTAGTCCATCTAAGGAGTCCAGAAGGGGCAGCTCAGTTACACATGGCCATACACCCACCTAGAGACTATTTGGGGCATCTTTTCTATAAGCGTTCACACATTTATCTATGTATCCTTGTAGTTTAAGAAATGGAAGCAAAGATGAATAAGATACAGTCTTTGTTACAAAATTATCAGTCATTTAATTTAATAAATGGACTCCATAATAGTCATCCAAAGCAGGCAGTAATAAACTTTGTTATGGGATCAAGGAGTGGGAACATTGCCGAAGAGAGATGCCAAAGCAACATCTCAAATACAGTGTAGGAGTTTGCCAGGCTGCAGGAGCATACGAGGCCAACTGCAGGAGAGCTATCCCAAACTTAACGTGTTACCTTTGGCTTTATTTTGACCACGTCATATAAGTTTGTGTCTTTTTAATTGTAGGTCATGAAATCACTTTAGGGGGAAATATGTGGATATACCACAGTATGTTTATCCCTTCACATATTGGTGGACATTAGGGTTGTGTCCACTTTTTGTCTATTACAAATAAAGCTGCTATGAATAGTTAGGTACAAGTTTTGAATGGTTGTTTGTATTTCTCTCGGGTAAATACATAGGAATGGAATGGCTGAGTGTATGTTTACTTTTTAAAAAACTGCCAACCTGTTTTCCAAAGTGGTTGTATCATTTTGCATTCCCACCAACATTGTATGAGAGTTCAAGTTGCTCCATATCCACCTCAACATTTGGTATTATCAATCTTTTAATTTTTAGATATTTTAATCAAAGTGTACTTGTAAGTCCTTATGGTTTTAATTTGCATTTCCCTAATGAGTAAAGAAGTTGAGCATTTTTAAGTGTTTATTATATATATATATATATATATATATATATATATATATACATCTCATAGAATTTATATATATACTACAGAATAGATGTATATATTTATCATATATATAACATGTACACATTCTATAGCAAAATGTTCAAATCTTTTTCTTTTTGTTTATCAAATCCTTCTATTTATCAGGATGTTGATACTCATTAATAAGCTGTTATGTGTTCTTTATATATTCTAAATAAGTCTTTGTTGGATATATGTTTTGCAAATATTTTTTTCCATTCTGTGGTTTACCTTTTATTTTCTTAACAGTGACTTTTGAGAAGAAAAAGTTTTAAATGTTGATGAAATCTAATTTGTGTGTTTGTGTGTGTGCACGCATGTGTGTGTGAACGTATGTGTATGTAAGTGCTTGGGTTCTTTAGAGGTGAGTGGGAATGAGGCAGGTTAGATAATCCCTTCCCCAACTCAGGAGAGAAGGTTGCGAAATAGAAGGTAATAATGTATGATTACATATAAGTATAAGGAAGAGAACTAAAAAAGCATGAATTATAGCCCAAATTGTCCCTGTGCAATAGTGTAATAGGATATGAAATTGTGCTGCTATATAGGGGAGAGGGATGTGGGACAAAATTATAGCTATCTTAAGAATAGTGATAACTGGCATTTATGTACATTTATATATATATATGTATATATATATACATATATATTCCCTTGAAACTACTCTTCTGAGAAAATCAATCATTTTCAACAAATTATGTCTTTATAAGTTGGCAAGTAAAAATACTACCAAAACTGCAAGTCGAGGAACCAGAAAAGTCTAGGTTAAAAATCTAGGCCTCCCTGTGACCTTGAGAATTTTACTTAATATCTCATTGATTACAAAATGATGAGCTGAGCAATTGAAATGGAGTCTATAACAAAAAGTATTTCTTAGAAGTTTTTTTTTTTTTTTATTGAGGTATAACTGACATATGACATTATATTAGTTTCAGGTGTACAATATAATGATCCGATGTTTGTATATATTGTGAAATAATCACCACAATAAGTCTAGCTAACATCTGTCACCATACATTAGGACTTTTTTAAAAGCATCTGTGGATGCATACTTCCCCAGTCAAAATTCTGCAACGATTGTTCTCAGAAATTGAAAAATTGATTCTAAAATTTACATAAAAATGCAAAAGACTAGAAAAGCCAAGCAACCTTAAAAAAATAATTTGATGAACTTAATACTACTAGATTCTAAGACATAGATATAAACCTACAGTAATCAAGTCAACGTTATATTTGAGTATAAAGACAGACAAATAAATCAATGGAACAGAATAGAGGGTTTAGAAATAGATTGATACATAGAGAGTCAATTGTTTTTAGTGATGCAATTTAATGATAATAGAACAATTGGGTAAACAAATGAAGAGAAAAGTGATTTTCTGCCACTATCTCAAATAATGAAATTAACAATATAATAATTTGAGATGAATTGTAGATATAAATATAAAAGTTAAAACTTTAAAGCTTTAGGGACTTCCCTGGTGGTCCAGTGATTAAGACTCTGCACTTCCAATGCAGCGGGGTGCAGGTTCGGTCCCTGGTCGGGGAACTGAGATCCCACATGCCACACGGTGCTATTGTACAATACAATAGCCATTAACCACATGTGATCATATATAATTAAATTCAACTGCTTAAGATTAAGTGAAATTTAAAGTTTGATTTCTCAGCCACAGCAGCCATATTTCAAATGCTTAACAACCAAGGTAGCTAAAGGTTATGATATTGGATAAGGCAAATAGAAGTTCTAATGGAAAGTGTTATTCTAGAAGACAATATAGGAGAATGTCTTCACAAGCAGGAAAAGATTTCTTAAATAGGGCACAGAAGTTGCCAACAAAAAAACTTAAACATTGATAAATTGGACTTTCTCAAAACTTAATCACACATTCATTAAAAGACACTGTCAAGAAAATGAGTAGACAAAGCACAGACTGGAAGAAAGTATTCACAAGATATATATATGAAAAAGTGTTCTGTATGCAGGATATGTAAAGAACCCTACAATTTTATTTTAAAAAGAGCAAAAAAAGCCAATTAAATGGAGCAAAAAATTGAACAAAAATTGTAAATCAACTGTACTTCAATAAAAGAAAATTTAAAGATTTGAACAGATGACTCACAAAGAAAAGCATGCAGATGACCAATAAGTACTCAAAAAAGTACTCAATATCATTGGTCATCAGAAAAATGCAAATGAAAACCACAAAGACATCGCTAGACACCTGTAATTGCGGCTAAATTTAAAAAGAATGACACACTTGATATTGATGAGGATGTGAAGCATTCAGAAGTCTCAAATATTACCATTGAGAATGTAACATAGTACAATCATTTTGGAAAACTGTTTGGCAGTATCTTATAAAGTTAAACATGTAGTATAAAATTTCTATGGCTTGGCAATTGCACTTGGGTGAAAGAGAAACCAAAGCACATTTCCACACAAATATCAGCACACAAATGCCCCTTAGCAACTTTATTAATGTTAACCTCAAACTTGAAACAACCCAAACGTCCTTCATCAGAAGAGTAAATCATCAAATTTTGGTAGATCCATACAATGAAATACTACTCAGCAATTAAATGGGACAAACTGCTCACACACAGAACAGCATAGATGAATCTCAAAACTTTTTGCTGAGATAAAAAAATGACTTCTAAAAAATAAACACTATATGAGTTCACTTAGATGGAGTTCTAGAAGAGGTAAAACTAATCTATGCCTCTGGAAGGAGGTCATTTACTAGAAAGGAGCACGAGCAAATTTTCTGGAACAAGGGAAATGTTCTTTATCTTGATTGAGGTGATGTGTTCTTGGGTAGAGGCATTTGTCAAAAATCACTGAACTACACTTATCATATGCACCTATCACTGTATGTATATTATCCCTTGATTAAAAGTAAAAAGTTCTGGAGGGATTAAAGGAATTCTTGTGTAAATGCATAAATGTGTGTAAATGTGTGTAAAGGTATATTCTAAATGTGTTTTTCCTCTCAGTATCTGCAGTGACTGCAGCTGTGGATACGAGTGCCCCCTGCTCACCCAAACCAAAGTGCCCTCAGAAGATGTTCCTTATGGAATACCCTATTATCAAGTACCAGTGCAGAAATAGAGACTTTACCTCTTGTGGTCTCCAAAGCCTCAGGTAGCAGAGCTCAGCCTTGTTCTTCATCCCTCTGCCTTTTGGTTTATTGATCATAACTCATCACAAAGAGTCTGACAAACTCAATATGTCATGGACAACTAGAGCTTTTCTTATTCCATCAGCAGCTGACTCAACTATTAGTCATCTCAGAGATCAAAAATCTATTTTCTCATTCTAGGCTTGTAAACCTGAGCCCAGACCTCTGCAGACATCTTAAAGCCTGCTGTCAATTGATATTTTTTCTTTTATATTCTGTAAATCTAACAATAAATAAATAATAATGTTCAAACATCCACTTTGCATTTGCTTTATTTGTCACATTTTTAGGCACATCTTTTGGTTTTCAAGTAACCTGAATATGCTCAAACATCAAGTAGGTTGCCATGGGAACTGAATGCAGCTGCACAAAGAGATTTACAGGCAGGTAATTTAAAAAGCCCTGGAGCAAAGAATGAGTGCTTGATAGTGTCCTAGAACCCCCCAGGGCATATCAAAATTAAATAAAGCACTAAGTCTTGAAGTAAGGGGTGGTTATTATACAGTAAACAGTAGCTGAAAGAAAAAAGCACTTTACCCTAAATATCTGGTTTTCAGAATATGCATTATGATATTAATTTATTTGAAGGGAAAAATCAGGTCTGGGTTCTCTATATTTACTCACTAGATCAAAAAACATAATAGTTTGAAAATCTTTGAGTATATGCTTTATTGATAATATTAGAGGTCCTCAAAAATGGATCAATAGTGAATATAGAGAGAGAGAACCACAGACTTAGAATTAAAAGAATCCTTAAAGCAACTCACAATTTAGGCTCCAGTGACCTCCTAATTCTGCGGAAGGGCCAAATCATGTATATCGTTAAAAGTCCCAGTTTGGAGACGACTGATATTGTCATTCTCCCTAAACAGCACAAGGCATCCATACCAAATCATGAAAAAGTGCTTTTCTGACCTCTTTATAAACACATCAAATGGCATGAAGTTCATAGCCTCAAAAAGAATAATAGTCGTAAACTGTGACTTTTGTAAGAGACCTAAACATTGAGAGGTTTGATCATCATTGCCATCGCTTCTGCAGATGAACAAAACCGAGGGAAAGGTGAATTTTATCCTCTCAACCTTCCTACCTACTTATTAGCATGGCCATTTTCATAGTATTAGCTTAAAACACCCTCATTGTCAAAGTCAAAATTCTTTATGATGGTGTAGCTTCTCATACTCTATGAAACGTTTCCTATAAGTTGTCCGATTTTCAAACGAAATAGTGTTCAATTTTAAAATGTTCCATTAGAACCCTGGTTCTATGAAAAATTTAATACTTTCTACAAGTAAATCCATAATTACATAGTATCCCAGAAAGAACACAGGATTTAGAGCCCAAAGAACTCACCTTTACTAGTGAGTTTGTTACGTACCAACTGTGTGGTATTGGAAAAGACATTTAACTTCTCTAACTCTAAATTTCTTTCTTTGTAAAGTGATGATGATAATCACGCCGAGCTCCCAGAGTTGTTGGTTAGATTTGAAATGATAATGTGTGTAAAAACATTTTAAAATCATAAAATAATAGACAATTACAATGTTCAATATTTTAAAGCTGAAAATTTGTCACATGTTCCCCCTCTTTCTTCACTAACAATGGACAGTAATCTTGGATAACATAATAGTTAGGCCGAATTATAGAAATAAGGATCGCTATTCAGTGATGAAGGAAGGTTGCACAGGTAACACAGCTCAAATGATAATAATGACTATCATTTATTGAGTGCCAATCAAATGCCAAGAAATCAACATTGTATCATTTATCAACACTATGAGGTAGAACTTAGCTCCGTTTTAGAGATATTAAAACCAGATGTCGTGAGCATATTGTTTTTATTCTCCAGCATCACGTCCTTGCGGGAACAGCTAGTCCCCATTTCATGACGCCTTAGTGAAACTTTCCATCACAGCTTCCTGACTTCCTCTGGCCATAGGAGTGAAAATATGCAAAATTGGACCAATAAGACATCTTTTTGTGGACTTCCACATGAACTTGGGGAAGAAATCCCTTTCTGAGTTGCTAAGAAAACATTAGAGTCTGAAGCTGCTGGTGGTCATCTCGCCTACTCTGCGTGACCAACCTGCGTGCAGAATAAAGTGGAGCAGAGAGGACCAGTACTAGGCGAGATGAAACCCCAGTAACATCAGGAACCTGATCCAATCAAACCCAAGCCTGGATGGACCATTCTCTCACACCCAAGTTATAAGAGCAACGAATTCCTTTTTGATTACACTTATTTGAATTACTGTGAAAGGGTCACAGAAGGAAATAGAATTTCCTGTGACAGAGTAACAGAGTTACTCATGCCTGAAGTTCTGCACAACTGATGAAGCAGCCACTGATCTCTGCTATCTAATACTTTACTGGCCTTTGCGATGTTCTATCATTCTGACTTCATCTTTGAAATGACACCATGCAGCTAATTGCCATAGTGAGTCAGTCTCCTGACAACACTTGATACAAGCGACAATTATATCATTCAATTCCACATTCCTTTGAGAGTGAAATGAAGGACCACTAAGTCCCCAAGTAGCTTGACATCTTTTGGGGACAAAAAGAGGAATGTGTATGCAATGTGGGCTGAAGAAACCTTTAAAGAGCTCATTGAATATCAGAATAAGATGGGAAATACAATTATAAAAGACTCAAACTGAATCCTGTGGCTGTGAAAATATATTTGAGTTTAAGATTGCTGGTGTAGAGCTTTAAAGTAAAGGATGCCTATTTTGAGCTGAAGCATTACAATGTCAACTTACAGGCAGGTGTAGGCTCTGTGGCTTTAGAGAAATCAAGTAGGGTCATAGTCATTCGTTTAATTAATACAACAAATATTTATTGAGCAAACATTATGCGCTAGGCTCTGTTCCAGGCAAATCTCAGACTTCATGAAGCTTACATTCTAGTGCGGAAGTCAGAACATAAACAAGATAAAGGTGCAAACTATATAGTATGTTAGATGCTGATACATGTTAAGGAGAAAATAAAAGCAAGGGAAGAGTTGGGAAAATCACCTCAATTTTAGAAACAATGACCAAGGAAGGTGTCACTAAAATGGTGACATTTAAACGAGATGTAGGTGAGAGAGTAAATTATGTGAATATTAGCAGGGAAAACACTTCAAGCAAAGCAACAATTGCAAACATTCAGAGCCAAGAAAAGACCCCTTCAGGCAACTTTTAGAAAAATCTTATGACTAAGTATATCCACAAAGTAGCAAATAATCTCAAACAATTATATACTGATACACACAGAATTCTGTATGTAATTTATTTGGAGAGGCTAAACAGTATTAATACCACCACCACCACACACACACACACACACACACACACACACACATAAATACTATTTGGAAATTGCACAAATGTATTTGGTTTTCATCCAGTAGGCAAGAAGAGCTCTATACATGTCAAATGGTAAAATTCATGTGTAAAAGGAGACCAAAGATTAATGTAGGACATGTGCTTCTGTCCTCATTATGGCACTTTGCAATTCAAAACAGTATAAACTAAGACACATCTTCTGAGGATTTGTGAGTCTTCATTCAAACCTTGTACAGACATCCACATGGGAATTCCATTTTCAGCAAGATGTCCTAGATGTACAGAGTGACAATAGTATAGAACATCAAAAAATACTGGATAACATGTTTTTTAAAAAAATCTTTAAATCACAGTTGAGCTAGTAGTTGAGAAAATAATTTGGGTTTAGAAAGAGAAAGCAATTCTATAAGTATAAGCTAGTCCTGGAAATGGCATTTGCCCTGGGGACATTGGATAACTCTTGTTGGCCTAGAGCCTGAATTTTAACAAAAAGTTGATGGCAGCAGATGAAGTAACAGCATGGAGGCAGATGTAAGGCCCCACATAAAGTTAAGATTGCTAAAGGGTGGCATGTCAGTGAGTGAATCAGAAAGCCCCATCCCACAGAGACTCACCTGTGGCCTTGATGGTACATGTCTAAGAGCAAGAAAAAGAAAAATGATTCTGTTCTGAAAATCTTTAACTACAATACTACAATCACACTATATATGTGACCCAGAAAACTTCAATCTAAAAACTGCTCAGAAGTGATTCTAGATTTTTGTACTCTTCCAACATGTGTAAAAAGTAAGAAACTTCATCTCTCAAGGAGGAATCTACCTTCAATTGCAAATCTCAAAGAATTCCCACATTATAAAGTTCAAAGTAATATAAGTTTACAATCAAAACTGAGCAAACCCACAAAAAGAACTTGTGAACAAGAGTCTGGAGGAATAGTAAACTGCAGATTCAGACCTGTAAAGACTACAGTTATTGGCCATATCAGATATGGAACCTAAATTAAGCATATTTAATATGTTTACAGAAATAAAAAGGGGAATTGAAAGTTTGATAAGGAAGCAACTATTAAAATTGATCAAGCAATTTGAAAAAGAACCACATAGAACATTTAAAAATGAAAAATACAATAATTGAAATTAAAAGTCCAATGGATCAGTTTAACAGTAGTTTAGAAGCTAAAGGTAGAATTTCTGAACTAGAAAATATTTCTGAAGACATTGCTCAGGATATAGTGCAGAGATACAAAAAGATATAAAATATAACAAGGATTAAAGACAGAAGACAGAGAAGGCCCAATTTATGTCTAATCAGATTTCAAGATGGAAGAGATAGAAAGAATAGTGGAGAGGTAATATTCAAAGAAATCACAGCTGTGAATATTCCAGAAATGATCAAAGAAATCAATCCTATAAGCCTAAAAGACCTAGGAATCATAAACAGTATAAAGGAAAAGTAGTCCACACCTAGACTTTTGTAGTACTAAATACGAAAGACAAGTGAAAGATATTTAGTACAGTCACAGAGAAAAGTTTCCTACAAAGCACCGATAGCTGACTTCTCATCATCAAAAATATGAGCCAGTAGATAATGGTGAAAACATGGTCCAAGAAAAAGAGAAAGTAAAGTAACTATCATCCAGAATTATACAAACAATACCATTTCAATAACAAAGGTAAAATATAGACATATTTAGAAAAACAAAATCTAAGAAATATAAAAGCATAGACCTGTAAAAAAGCAATTTCTAGATCTATAGAATGTTCCTCAAGAAGAAAAATGATGCCAGAAAGGTCTGAAAAGCAAGAAGGAATGGTGAGCAAAGAAAATTATATGCTGTTAGATAAAACCAAATAAATAGCAACACAGAAAGTAAAAATATTTTTCTGTTAGAATGGAAAGAGTGTCTAAAATTTTTTTTTAAATTTAAAATCCTGAATAACAGGAGTACATATGTTGGAATGATGGTGATGGGGTAAAAGTGATCTAAGAGTCTTGGCATTATTCTGAAGGAGGCAAATGTTGATTAACCTTAAGCGATGTCATTGAAATAGCAATGTTAAAACTTCTAGGGAAGTCACTAAAGCATAAGGAAAGAGAGTATATAATTTCAAACTAGTACACAGGCAGGCAGGAGGGAGAAATGAAGCAAAGAAACTCCATCAATTTAAAATAAAGAAGAAATGGAGGAGGAGCTTCAAGATGGCGGAAGAGTAAGACGTGGAGAACACCTTCCTCCCCACAAATACACCAGAAATACATCTACACGTGGAACAACTCCTACAGAACACCTACTGAACGCTGGCAGAAGACCTCAGACCTCCCAAAAGGCAAGAAACTCCCCACGTACTTGGGTAGGGCAAAAGAAAAAAGAAAAAACAGAGACAAAAGAATAGGGACGGGACCTGCACCAGTGGGAAGGAGCTGTGAAGGAGGAAAGGTTTCCACACACTAGGAAGCCCCTTCGTGGGCAGAGACTGCGGGTGGCAGAGGGGGGAGCTTCGGAGCCACGGAGGAGAGTGCAGCCACAGGGGTGCAGAGGGAAAAATGGAGATTCCCGCACAGAGGTTCGGCGCTGACCAGCACTCACCAGCCCGAGAAGCTTGTCTGCTCACCTGCCAGGGCGGGCGGGGCTGGGAGCTGAGGCTCGGGCTTCGGTCAGATCGCAGGGAGAGTACTGGGGTTGGCGGCGTGAACACAGCCTGAAGGGGCTAGTGCGCCACAGCTGGCCGGGAGGGAGTCCGGGAAAAGGTCTGGAGCTGCCTAAGAGGCAAGAGACTTTTTCTTGCCTCTTTGTTTCCTGGTGCGCGAGGAGAGGGGATTCAGAGCGCCGCTTAAAGGAGCTCAAGAGACGGGCGCGAGCCGCGGCTATCAGCGCGGACCCCAGAGACGGGCATGAGACGCTAAGGCTGCTGCTGCCGCCACCAAGAAGCCTGTGTGCGAGCACAGGTCACTCTCCACACCGCCCCTCCTGGGAGCCTGTGCAGCCCGTCACGGCCAGGCTCCCTTGATCCAGGGACAACTTCCCTGGGAGAACGCACGGCGTGCCTCAGGCTGGTGCACCGTCACACCGGCCTCTGCCCCGCATCCGTACCCCTCCCTCCCCCCGGCCTGAGTGAGCCAGAGCCCCCGAAGCAGCTGCTCCTTTAACCCCGTCCTGCATGAGCGAAGAACAGACGTCCTCAGAGGACCTACACACAGAGGCGGGGCCAAATCCAAAGCTGAACCCCAGGAGCTGTGTGAACAAAGAAGAGAAAGGGAAATTTCTCCCAGCAGCCTCAGGAGCAGCGGATTAAATCTCCACAGTCAACTTGATGTACCCTGCATCTGTGGAATACCTGAATAGACAACGAATCATCCCAAATGGAGGAGGTGGACTTTGGGAGCAACAATATATATATATATTTTTTTTTTTTTCCTTTTTTCTCTTTTGGTGAATGTGTATGTGTATGCTTCTGTGTGTGATTTTGTCTGTATAGCTTTGCTTTTACCATTTGTCCTAGGGTTCTCTCTGTCCTTTTTTTTTTTTCTTTTTAGTATAGTTTTTAGTGCCTGTTATCATTGGTGGATTTGTTTTTTAGTTTGGTTGCTCTCTTCTTTCTTTCTTTCTTTTTTTTTATGATTTTTTAAATTTTTTGAATAATTATTTTTTATTTTTTATTTTAATAAGAGTATTTTATTTTATTTTATTTTATCTTCTTTCTTTCTTTCTTTTTCTCCCTTTTACTCTGAGCCGTGTGGATGACAGGGTCTTGGTGCTCCAGCCAGACATCAGAGCTGTGCCTCAGAGGTGGGAGAGCCAAGTTCAGGACATTGGTCCACAAGAGACCTCCCAGCTCCACATAATATCAAACAGTGAAAATCTCCCAGAGATCTTCATCTCAACGCAAAGACCCAGCTCCACTCACCAACCAGCAAGCTACAGTGCTGGACAACCTATGCCAAACTAGCAACACAGGAACACAACCCCACCCATTAGCAGAGAGGCTGCCTAAAATCATAATAAGGCCACAGACACCCCAAACACACCACCAGATGTGGACCTGCCCACAAGAAAGACAAGATCCAGCCTCATCCACCAGAACACAGGCACTAGTCCCCTCCACCAGGAAGCCTACACAACCCACTGAACCAACCTTAGCCACTGGGGGCAGACACCAAAAACAATAGGAACTACGAACCTGTAGCCTGTAAAAGGAGACTCCAAACACAGTAAGTTAAGCAAAATGAGAAGACAGAGAAACTCACAGCAGATGAAGGAGCAAGGCAAAAACCCACCAGACCTAACAAATGAAGAGGAAATAGTCAGTCTACCTGAAAAAGAATTCACAATAATGATAGTAAAGATGATCCAAAATCTTGGAAATAGAATGAGAAAATACAAGAAACGTTTAACAAGGACCTAGAAGAACCAAAGAGCAAACAAACAGTGATGAACAACACAATAAATGAAATTAAAAATACTCTAGAAGGGATCAATAGCAGAATGACTGAGGCAGAAGAATGGATAAGTGACCTGGAAGATAAAATAGTGGAAATAACTACTGCAGAGCAGCATAAAGAAAAAAGAATGAAAAGAACAGAGGACATTCTCAGAGACCTCTGGGACAACATTAAATGCACCAACGTTCGAATTATAGGGGTCCCAGAAGAAGAAGAGAAAAAGAAAGGGACTGAGAAAATATTTGAAGAGATTATAGTTGAAAACTTCCCTAATATGGGAAAGGAAATAGTCAATCAAGGCCAGGAAGCACAGAGAGTGTCATACAGGATAAATCCAAGGAGAAACACTCCAAGACACATACGAGTCAACTATCAAAAATTAAATACAAGAAAAAATATTAAAAGCAGCAAGGGAAAAACAACTAATAACACACAAGGGAATCCCCATAAGGTTAACAGCCGATCTTTCAGCAGAAACTCTGCAAGCCAGAAGGGAGTGGCAGGACATATTTAAAGTGATGAAGGGGAAAAACCTACAACCAAGATTACTCTACCCAGCAAGGATCTCATTCAGATTATTCGATGGAGAAATTAAAACCTTTACAGACAAGCAAAAGCTAAGAGAATTCAGCACCACCAAACCAGCTTTACAACAAATGCTAAAGGAACTTCTCTAGGCAGGAAACACAAGAGAAGGAAAAGACCTACAATAACAAACCCAAAACATATAAGAAAATAGTAATAGGAACATACATATCGATAATAACCTTAAATGTAAATGGATTAAATGCTCCAACCGAAAGACATAGATTGGCTGAATGGATACAAAAACAGGATCTGTATATATGCTGTCTACAACAGACCCACTTCAGACCTAGGGACACATACAGACTGAAAGTGAGGGGATGGAACAAGATATTCCATGCAAATGGAAATGAAAAGAAAGCTGGAGTAGCAATTCTCATATCAGACAAAATGGACTTTAAAACAAAGACTATTACAAGAGACAAAGAAGGACACTACATAATGATCAAGGGATCAATCCAAGAAGAAGATATAACAAGTGTAAATATTTATGCACCCAACATAGGAGCACCTCAGTACATAAGGCAAAAACTAACAGCTATAAAAGGGGAAATCGACAGTAACACAATCACAGTAGGGGACTTTAACACCCCACTTTCACCAATGGATAGATCATCCAAAATGAAAACAATTACGGAAACACAAGCTTTAAATGACACATTAAACAAGATGGACTTAATTGATATTTATAGGACATTCCATCCAAAAACAACAGAATACACTTTCTTCTCAAGTGCTCATGGAACATTCTCCAGGATAGATCATATCTTGGGTCACAAATCAAGCCTTGGTAAATTTAAGAAAATTGAAATCTTATCAAGTATCTTTTCCAACCACAATGCTGTGAGACTAGATATCAATTGGAGGAAAAAATCTGTAAAAAATACAAACACATGGAGGCTAAATAATACACTACTTAATAACCAAGAGATCACTGAAGAAATCAAAGAGGAAATCAAAAATTACCTAGAAACAAATGACAATGAGAACAAGACAACCCATAACCTATGGGATGCAGCAAAAGCAGTTCTAAGAGGGAAGGTTATAGCAATACAATCTTACCTTAAGAAACAAGAAACATCTCAAATAAACAACCTAACCTTACACCTAAAGCAACTAGAGAAAGAAGAACAAAAAACCCCAAAGTTAGCAGAAGGAAAGAAATCATAAAGATCACATCAGAAATAAATGAAAAAGAAATGAAGGAAACAATAGCAAAGATCAATAAAACTAAAAGCTGGTTCTTTGAGAAGGTAAACAAAATTGATAAACCACTAGCCAGACTCGTTAAGAAAAAAAGGGAGAAGACTCAAATCAAGAGAATTAGAAATGAAAAAGGAGAAGTAACAAGTGACACTGCGGAAGTACAAAGGACCATGAGAGATTACTACAAGCAACTATATGCCAATAAAATGGACAACCTGGAAGAAATGAACAAATTCTTAGAAAAGCACAACCTTCTGAGACTGAACAAGGAATAAACAGAAAATATAAACAGACCAATCACGAGCACTGAAATTGAAACTGTGATTAAAAATCTTCCAACAAACAAAAGCCCAGGACCAGATGGCTTCACAGGTGAATTCTATCAAACATTTAAAGAAGAGCTAACACCTATCCTTCTCAAACTCTTCCAAAATATAGCAGAGGGAGGAACACTCCCAAAGTCATTCTACGAGGCCACCATCACCCTGATACCAAAACCAGACATAGATGTCACAAAGAAAGAAAACTACAGGCCAATATCACTGATGAACATAGATGCAAAAATCCTCAACAAAATACTAGCAAACAGAATCCAACAGCACATTAAAAGGATCATACACCATGATCAAGTGGGGTTTATCCCAGGAATGCAAGGATTCTTCAATATATGCAAATCAATCAATGTGATACACCATATTAACAAATTGAAGGAGAAAAACCATATGATCATCTCAATAGATGCAGAGAAAGCTTTTGACAAAATTCAACACCCATTTATGATAAAAACCCTCCAGAAAGTAGGCATAGAGGGAACATAACTCAACTTAATAAAGGCCATATATGACAAGCCCACAGCCAACATCGTTCTCAATGGTGAAAAACTGAAACCATTTCCACTAAGATCAGGAACAAGACAAGGTTGCCCACTCTCACCGCTATTATTCAACATAGTTTTGGAAGTTTTAGCCACAACAATCAGAGAAGAAAAAGAAATAAAAGGAATCCAAATTGGAAAAGAAGTAAAGCTGTCACTGTTTGCAGATGACATGATACTATACATAGAGAATCCTAAAGATGCTACCAGAAAACTGCTAGAGCTAATCAATGAATTTGGTAGAGTAGCAGGATACAAAATAAATGCACAGAAATCTCTTGCATTCCTATACACTAATGATAAGAAATCTGGAAGAGAAATTAAGGAACCACTCCCATTTACCACTGCAAAAAAAAGAATAAAATACCTAGAAGACAAAAGACGTGTATGAAGAAAACTACAAGACACTGATGAAAGTAATTAAAGATGATACAAACAGATGGAGAGATATACCATGTTCTTGGTTTGGAAGAATCAACATTGTGAAAATGACTATACTACCCAAAGCAATCTACAGATTCAGTGCAATCCCTATCAAACGACCACTGGCACTTTTCACAGAACTAGAACAAAAAATTTCACAACTTGTATGGAAACACAAAAGACCCTGAATAGCCAAAGCAATCTTGAGAAAGAAAAACGGAGCTGGAGGAATCAGGGTTCTGGACTTCAGACACAACAAAGCTACAGTAATCAAGACAGTATGATACTGGCACAAAAACAGAAATATATATCAATGGAACAGGATAGAAAGCTCAGAGATAAACCCACGCACATATGGTCACCTTAACTGTGATAAAGGAGGCAAGAATATACAATGGAGAAAAGACAGCCTCTTCAATAAGTGGTGCAGGGAAAACTGGACAGCTACATGTAAAAGAATGAAATTGGAACACTCCCTAACACCATACACAAAAATAAACTCAAAATGGATTAGAGACCTAAATGTAAGACCAGACAGTATAAAACTCTTAGAGGAAAACATAGGAAGAACATTCTTTGACATAAATCACAGCAAGATCTTTTTTGATCCAACTCCTAGAGTAATGGAAATAAAAACAAAAATAAACAAATGAGACCTAATGAAACTTCAAAGCTTTTGAACAGCAAAGGAAACTATAAACAAGACGAAAAGACAACCCTCAGAATGCAAGAAAATATTTTCAAACAAATCGACGGACAAAGGATTAATTTCCAAAATATATAAACAGCTCATGCAGCTCAATATTAAAAAAACAAACAACCCAATCGAAAAATGGGCAGAAGACCTAAGTAGACATTTCTCCAAAGAAGACATACAGATGGCCAAGAGGCACATGAAAAGATGTTCAACATCACTAATTGTTAGAGAAATGCAAATCAAAACTACAACGAGGCATCACCTCACACCAGTCAGAATGGCCATTATCAAAAATTCTACAAACAATAAATGCTGGAGAGGGTGTGGAGAAAAGGGAACCCTCTTGCACTGTTGGTGGGAATGTAAATTGATACAGCCACTATGGAGAACAGTATGGAGGGTCCTTAAAAAACTAAAAATCGAACTACCATATGATCAAGCAATCCCACTACTGGGCATATACCCTGAGAAAACCATAATTCAAAAAGAGTCATGTACCACTATGTTCATTGCAGCTCTATTTACAATAGGCAGAACATGGAATCAACCTAAGTGTCCATCAACAGATGAATGGATAAAGATGTGGCACATATATACAATGGAATATTACTCAGCCATAAAAAGAAATGAAATTGAGTCATTTGTAGTGAGATGGATGGACCTAGAGTCTGTCATACAGAGTGAAGTAAGTAGAAAGAGAAAAACAAATACCGTATGCTAACACATATATATGGAATCTAAAAAACAAACAAAGAAATGGTCTTGAAGAACCTAGGGGCAAGATGAGAATAAAGACGCAGACCTACTAGAGAATGGACTTGAGGATACGGGGAGGGGGAAGGGTAAGCTGGGACAAAGTGAGAGAGTGGCATGGACATATATACACTACCGAATGTAAAATAGATAGCTAGTGGGAAGCAGTTGCATAGCACAGGGAGATCAGCTCGGTGCTTTGTGACCACCTAGAGGGGTGCAATAGGGTGGGTGGGAGGGAGGGAGACGCAAGAGGGAAGAAATATGGGGATATATGTATATGTATAACTGATTCACTTTGTTATAAAGCAGAAACTAACACACCATTGTAAAGCAATTATACTCCAATAAAGATGTTTTAAAAAAAAAAAGAAAAAAAAATGGAGTTTTAAAAATAGGAAATGTGGGACATAAAGTACGTAACATGATTTCTGACATTAATCCAAATATTTCAGGAATTCCATTAAACAAAAATAGATTAAATTTTCTCTTTCTAAAGACTATCAGGGTTTTTAAACACAATCCAGTTATATGCCAATTAGAAGAGATATAGCTAAAACGTAAGAATATAGAAAATTTGAAAGAAAGGGGATAGAAAAAAAATTGAAAATAAAGCTGGTTTAGCTATATAGCTAGTAAAAATGGACTCTTTCAAAAAAGATTAAGAGGCTTAATTCACAGGGAATAAATAAGAATATAAATTTGTAAATTAACATCTAACCCTACAAAGCAAAAACTCAGAGAATGACAAGAAAGGAATAAATCCATCAAAATAGTGAAGATTTTAATCCAGCCCTGCCAGTATTTGATAAACCATACAAACAAATAGCGGCAAAGATAATGAGGTTTAAAAAACTGAAAAAATTGTTCTCATAGACATATATAAGCATACCTCATTTTATTGCACTTTACTTGATTGCACTTTGCAGATAATGCAGTTTTTACAAGTTGAAGGTTTGTGGCAACCCTGTGTCAAGGAATTATATCAGTACAATTTTTTCAACAGCATTACTTTTAATTAAGAGTTGTACATTGTTTTTTTTTAAGTATAATGCTATTCCACACTTAATAGACTACAGTATAGTGTAAACATAACTTTAATATGCACTAGGAATCCAAAGCGTTCATGTGACTAGTTTTATTGCAGTGGTCTGGAACCAAATCCACAATGTATCTGAGGTATGCTTGTAGAAAATAATAGATTGAGTCATAGATTGCATAATATTTATACAACAAAATAATATATAGCCATGAAAAATTAATCATAACAACAATCTAAAGAAGAAAAAAGTATAATACGTAATTTAAAGATAGCAAATTCCAGGAGAATAGACATATTATGATGCAAAGTATATAAAGTGTAAAAATGGACAAACTTATTTAGAGACATAAATACATGTGGTAAAATAGAGAAAATGAATAGCATGTTTAACACAACTTCAGGAGAATGGCTCATTCTGGATGGGACAGACATGCATTCAGAAGGGAAACTGAAGGGCTTCAAAGGAACTGGTAATTTCCTTTTTAAAATAAATGTGTCCAAATATTCATTTTTTATTATTATTGCTGTTGCTGTTTAAACTGTGGTTGCACGTTACATATGTTCTTATGTCTAATATACAGCACATTAAGACATTGAAAAATATGTACATATAGAGTCTAATGGAAAAACTTTACTGAAAAGCATTAAGTGACTTTCTGGAAGCTACAAGCAAGTCTGTAGGACAGTTCTCACATCCAAATCAATGATTTTCTTGACTGTGCACAAATCTGCCTTATCCTACAGAAGATTACTCTTATCATGTCAGCCCTACATAAAATGAGGTCATTTTTGAAAAAGTTTGCCGATAAAATGACAATCCAAAACTCTAACGACTTTAAATGACTTTAAATTATTTCTCAAGTTTGACACAGGACATATTTCATGAATTTTATAAGCAGTTCTTACAACAGGCCATGCTTTGTCCTTATGTGGCAACATGTACCTAGACAAAAAGACTAGAAATGGAAACCCCATTGGAAAACCAGATTATACAAATGTTGGCATCTTCAAGAATTCTAGAAAAGACTTTCTTAAAAAAGATAAATTGGGAGATGTTCAAAGAGCATTAGAACCATGGCTGATCTGAGTAACCAAGGACAGAATCCATGAATAAACTTCAGAGCATAAGCAGGAACTTGGTGGGGGAAGGGAGAGTAGGCAGTAATTATTAAAATACGTAAGACTGTTCCAGTTTAAAAAACATTTTGATCCTCAAGTCTTCGCAAATCAGTATAAATTTAGCCTTATTTTACAGAAGAGAAAATTTGTATTAAAATATATTGAAAAATTCTTAAAGCTGTTCAATAAAATGTTTATCCTCCAATGTTTATCAGTACTAACATGGATAAGAGTCACTGAACTACAAACAGCTAGGTTTCAAGCATTAAACATTTACTATCCTATTTTTATGCACACCATTTTTGCCCTAATTTCTAGGTATAGTTGAGAAATTCATTTTAATTATCTCTGTTCTCCTTTCTGTTGTTCTCAGCCCCATGCTACTCTGTGGTGTGAAACTGATAATGAGCAGAAAGCTGATAAAACATGTGGGAGCAGAAGCTGAAGATGGTGAACTCAAGATGGTGAACTATTTTTGCAAATAAAATAACAATATAAATTTTAGCAAATTTGGGTTTGTGTTAAGATTTTTTAAAAATAAATTTCTGTTCACGTTAGAACCAAAACACAGAACCATATTGAGATAACAATCAAAGCTGAACCAACAAGAGTTGCAGTTCAATGGGAGTCAATAAATATGGCATCTTGCTGCCCCTACCTGGTTACCATGGCAGGTTGTGTCTAAAATTGCCTGGAAAGATGTGCTGTCTTACACAAATTTGAAACAAAATCTTCTAGACAACTTAACCCCCAAATATAAGCATCATCTTTACGTCAAGTTCACGATTTCTCTTGGGCACAGTTTTTTTCAGTTTTTATTTAAGCCCAGACCCTAGAAATTGATGAAACTAAGGGCTGGATTCCATCCCTGAGGCATATGATAAAAAGCTCTCCTGGAAAAGGAGAAAGGTTTAACATGAATTATTCTGGGGGTCCTCCAGAGTCTGCCACAGTAAACAATCCAAATATGTGTGTGGCAGGATCATTTTGTTTTTTAATATTAACATATCTTCCCAAGTATATTTCCCCTACTTGACTTTCAAACTATCCCACACACTCCACACACTTTCAAGCAGTTAGGTTACTTCCGCATGATGGTCTTAATCTGTCCAGGCCACTATAATAGAACACCATAGACTGGGTGGTTTGTAAACAACAATCTGTATTTCACAGCTCTGGAGGCTGAGAAGTTCAAGATCAAGGCACCAGCAGATTTGGTGTCTTGGGAGGGCCTGCTTCCTGGCTTACAGGTGGTCGTCTTCTCACTGTGTGCTCAAAGAGCAGAAGAGACAAGGGAACCCTTGGGGGTCCCTTTAATAAGGGCACTAATCCTATTCGTGAAGCCTCCATCCTCATGAGCTAATCACCTCCTAACAGCCCCACCTCTTAATACCATCACACTGGGGATTAGGGTTTCAACATATGAATTTTGGAGAGAGATAAACATTCAGTCCATTGCAATGATTGTCTCATAAGCAAAGTATGTCAAGGCAAAAAGTCTGAACAAGTCTTCCTGGTTTTGATTTCCAAAAGGAAAATGGAGAGAACTTGGGACTTAGGCCAAACTTTTGAGAAAAATTGAAGATTAGACAGAGTGAAACCTACATTTAAGTCTCCACAATATTTGCCCAGGCTGGGAAGGGAATTGGGGGAAAGCAATAGGGAGAGAGGTAATGGAAATAAATATATTAGAGAGATTGGAGGATGGAGAAATCACTAAAGTAAAGGAGTACTCAGAAAGGCATATTCAAGCAACCAGAAGTTGTGCAAGACAAGTAAGTCATCATATCCATACCTTCAGTTGCTACGTGACTGAGTGTGACTGTAACAGATAACTGACCTTCTCATTGGCCTTCTGATGGGAAGTCCCTCTGGTAACAGCCAGTATTTCACCAGCAGGAGCAACACCATCCATGCCTTGAGAGTCGCCCAGTTTCTATCCAACTTATTCCATATGAACTAAACACTAAATATGTGCTTTGATATAGACCAGGACAGAGTAAATCAGAGAGAAAGAAGGAGGGTGGTGTCCTAGATACATAATGATCTGGTGAAGGGACTGTTATAGAAAATACCATTAGATACTTGTCTGGTAGGAGCAGGGTCTAGAAAGAATAAG
The DNA here is from genome assembly GCF_009873245.2 of Balaenoptera musculus. Taxonomy (NCBI): domain Eukaryota; kingdom Metazoa; phylum Chordata; class Mammalia; order Artiodactyla; family Balaenopteridae; genus Balaenoptera; species Balaenoptera musculus. The sequence goes on along the minus strand of NC_045801.1, from coordinate 57,838,688 downwards.
CTCCATTCTCCCTAGACTAGGATCCCTGACAACACTACTCCTCTCCAACCATTCCCATCCCCTCTCCCCTCCCTGCCCTTGCTTACCTGTTGTGCAAGAAAAAATGTTATAACAACAAACACTTATTATGCTTTATAGTATACAAAAGGCTCTCTCACACGTAACTTCATTCATCTTCAAACAATTCTGTGAGATTGGCAGGTCAATTCCCATTGTTATCCCCAATTTACTGATGAGTGAAACTGAGGCTCTGAGAGGTTATGTAAGTTACCCAAGAGCACACAGGCACTAGAAGGTGGCAATAGTCCCAGTCTGTTCATTATCTGTGGTTCTATTGTTCCTTCACTACCATTTTGGCCCTGCTCCAAGGTAGAGCAAGCTGTTCCCTACAATTTAAGAGGCCCTGAAGCCCTTCCCTCGTGAAATGTTTCTTCCCAGACCTTCTTAAGTTCCAGGATACCCTGCCTTAGAGACTTTACTCTAAGTTTAGGCAAGGTCTCCAGGAGGCCGTTGGTAAAATGAGACATTCAACCTGGGCTTCCTTAACTGAGACGTCTATGGGCCAGGACTACTGTTTAAGAAACTTAAATGAAAGAACAGACAAAGTGACTATCATGGAGTAAAGGTTCAATAAATAGTGGGTTTCTGTTTTCTGGTTAAAAAAATTTTCGGGAACTTTTTGACCCTCATGACATAATTCCTTTGCTTTCCAAGTAAATAAATAAATAACATAGCCATGAATAATATAACTTCATGTAATTCCAATGGTAAAATAAAATCTCAGAAAGTTTTTTTTTTAAATCTCAACAAATCTTTCTGAAAATAATGAGCCCCCCAAAATCAGCATCCCAAAGGAAAACAGTTTGCTTACCTTAACTGTACTCTGAGTAGTAAAATACTGAAAATTATTTTCACAAAAATTACTGAATTTATCAGTTCCCCTAGCTCTGTGGCATATGAGCATAAAGAATAATACACCCTGGGACGATGTAAAAGCCTAGATTAATATTGAATGAACAGCAAAGGATAAACAGGACTCTCTGCTCTGCTCTCACTGAAGACAGACACAAACAGAAAGCAGAGAATCAGGCATGGATCAAGCCCATGAATGCACGCATTGGTTACTGCAGTACCAACAGGGTTTTTAAAATGTCAAAGGAAAAATATACTTTAATAAAAATACATGAAAACTGTGTTGAAAAATTAATGTAGCACACTGTGTGCAAATAAACCCCTACATGAATAGAGAGTTGAGATTATCTCCATGCATCAGTAAACCTCAGGTGACAAATCACTGGTGACAATTTCTGCCCCCCTCTTTCAAATACGATTAGAGGTCTTTGGGGGATTGTCGATGCATAACTGGGGTCAAAGATTTTAACTCAAACAACCTGGATATGCAGAGAAAATGTTTTGTTGTTGTTGTTTATAGTTTTCCACATGAGCCCCCATCCTCTGGTTAGAGCTAAAATTTTTTAATGAATATCTAACCCAGTTTAGACCTAGACTGATTTGACAACTTAAATGGTCCCTTCAGGCAATAATCTCCCTAGGAGTGGGAAGGGAAGTCGCTCAGATTTCTTCTGCCTCTCTCTACTCATCTCTGAAAGAAGGCAGTTGGGTGTATACGTGGGGAGAGAAGGAGAGGAGTGTGAAATGGGGAGATGAGTGACCTTGAGGGTGGTGTTCTGGTCTTCTAGATGGTGTTGTCTTAGCCATCCGGTTGCTGTCTTGGCATTCATGGCTGGAGTCTGTAACTGATCTCATTCTCCCAATTTGTTCATAACCCAGTTCATTCTCTGGCCAATTCAGTCTCACTTGGGCACCTCCTGGCTCCAAAACCCCGAGGTTCCCTTCCAGCCTCCAAGGCCAACTCTGAGGTCAGCCCCCCATCTCCTCGGGAACTGATGGTGGTTCAGGAAAGCTAACCCAAGGAGGTTCCGGCTCCTTGACAATACTACACAACCAAAGGAATGGAGGTGTGTTCGGTGCTGGAAAAGTTAGAAAAAGTCTCTCTTCACAGAGCCCAAAAAGGGAGTCAGGACCTATAGCCTTCTCCCTTCACCTCCTCACAGCCCACACCCTGAATCTACCTCCACCATCCACCGAGGGGAAGCGGGGGCACACATCCTATCAACGTGCTCCTTCCTTCTCTTCCTCTCTGGCCTCTCCCAATCCTCCTCCTCCAGAGCTGGGAATGAGGTGGGCTTTGCTCTTTCTTCTACATTCTGTATCCATCAGGCACAGGGCTTTGCTGTCATGGATGGAGGGGTACCTTCTCTGCAGGGGATCTTCCCGGTTTAGTACCTGATACGTTAGACGGAAAAATAAAGACATCTGGAAAACGGTCTCTCAAGATCATAGTCTGGGTTATAATGCTTTTATTTCACTTTGTCCCTGTTTTTCATGTCAGAAGCTCTATATTATTCAGTTTTCCTCTTCATCATTCTTTACAATAAATTCTCTTCCCCTATCAGGCAGATGGTTGCTCAGATTGACTTGGGCAAAATCATGGACAAGAAAAGGTAAAGCCACATTAGTAATTTCTAAAATCTTACCACTCACTCCCTTGTGCATATATATATGGTCCACTGTTCCTATACATTATGTGTTTAAATCAATGTAGATGAGTGTGCAAAGCTATCCCTTCCTATAAACATTCTGTTATATGGCACTTATCAAAACACATTTTTTTTGTTATTTGCTTGTTTGTCTCTAACATGTAATATCTACTGGGGATTATTTCGAGGACCATTATTTCTGTGGCATTACCACATAGAAAGAAAAATTCCTAACTTTATGGCAAATGTGATAAATCATGTGTTAACAAACATTTGTTTTACAGATAATTGGAGTAAATAGAAACATTTATCCTGATGTAGCAAATGTTGGGGCTGGAAGAATATATATGAGGGAACAACATAGCTGCTGCCTTCAGATACATAGTGGTTTAGAAGTGGAAACCAAGTCTGATCCACATGACTCCAAGGGGCAAAGTTAAGATTAAGGAAAGAGTTAATGGGAAAAGTAATTTGGTTTAGCTTTCTAATAATCAAAGCTGTCTAAATATGGAGTGGGTTGACACCTCGAGATTCAATGATTATATCCTAACTGGGATTATTCAAGCTGGGCCACGTGACCACTTAATAAGGATGTCATGTCAATTATTTAAAGATGTTAAGCATGCTGAGTTTCTATACTTCTTAAAGTCTTTAAGCTGAAGGTTTCAGAAATTCAAGTACCTGATAAAAGATAGAGAACCATAGTAACATAATAGTGCTGGCAGGAAAATCGTCCATGGCCATTTTTTGATGTTGATCACTGAGCTATTAAATAGGAAAAATTCAAATTACCTATTTGTGATATAATCAGAGTTGAAAGTACAGTTTATGACAAAACTGGTGAAAATAAGGCCGTAGGAGGGAGACCAGAAAGTTTTGGCAAAGGATACTTCAAAGAATTAGAGGGAAATAAAGATCACTCTGGTTTGGTTAAATAAGAGAGAAAAGCATCATTAACAGTGAGTCTATAAATAGGAGAAAAAAGGATATAAGGTATAAGTGCTGAAATGGTGGTGGTGTTGTTGTTAAACTTAAGGTGATGACATTTTTGAAGATACAAATTATTTAGTGAGTCCCAAGCAACCTCAGATTATATCTTTATTGATTCTTTCCTTACCTTCTTTAGCATTTTACCAAGAGTGGTAACAGGAGACGGTATAGCTGGGTACTGATAACTGTTAACAGGCAATTAATAACAGGTATAGGAAAGAAAGGAGGAAGCAGAGGACAATTTGAAGGATGCAGATAGGGGCTGCATCACTGGTCATCCTTGTCATAATGTCATGACCCACAAACCCATATTCATTAAGGAGATGGCAGGGAAAGGGATAGAGTCAAACTAGACAAAAGTGGGTCTGCAGTGCCTGGAAAGTCAGTGCAGGATGAAGCAGACACGTCTGGGAGTGGAAGTCAGAAGAAAGGAGGTATATAGGTATTGAACGTGTACTAGGTGCCAGCCACTGCCATAAGCACTTTGTATCCTGTTAACTCATTCAGTCTTCACTTCTACCCTCATAGGAAAGTATTCATAATCTCTTTTCACATTTAATGAAAATGAAACTGAGACCCAGATAGATTACATATCCCAGGTCACACAGCCAGTTACAGGCTGCTGGGATTTTAAATCCCAAAGCTTATGGTCTTTCCACTACATCACACTAGCAAAATGTGCTCAGGTATGAGCAGATAAAGATAAGTGACAAGTGATGCCAGAGACTGGAGCCAGGTGGCAAAAATAAATCAAGCAGGAATGGATACATCAAGCAGATGGGGGAGGGGTTTGGGGAATGCATGGGGAAAGCTGGGGGTGTCTAAGATTCACAGCCAGACTGTCCTTTTGAATAAGCCAGAAATCCAGGAGCTAGAAAGATATCAAACACAGAAGAGGACAAGGGCATTCTCAAGAAAACACCCCAGACAAAATGCTCCAAAACCTTTGGGTGCTGTTACTACAATCTTGTCTTTTATTCTTCTTTCTTCTTTATTAGGGTTTTCCATCTCCTGAACAGAGGGGAAGAGGGAAATTTTGCCTTCCACATTTCATTCTTCATTCTTACTTCACCAATGCTGTAACCTGTGATTATGAGCCAGCCAAGGTAAAGCTGCATCAAGAGGTAAAGACTGAACTGAAAAGACTCAAGAGAGATTTTAGAAAGAAGTCACCACTCTGTTTCTTGTTGTCAAATTTTTCGGGATTCATTTTTCTGTAGAATCCATGAATCTCCTTTCCTGTGCGATCCACAAGTCATCAGTATCATCAGAACAAGTATAAAGGGAGAAAGAAGACAAGGTGAGCAAGAGGGCCAAGCCTGCCATTTTACAGACTGCAGCTTGCATGGTCAGATTTAGTAATTTTTAATCAACTGAAAGCCCATTTTGCATTTGGACAAAAGCCCTATTTTAGTAATTTTCTAAGTGAAAGCATGAAAAAAAAAATGTCTTGCAACTAAACAAGTGAAAGGATATACTATGTAAGACACTCTCAAAGAATACAGTAATTACCACAAATATAATGTACTATAATTGTGTTCTCAGAAATAGATCTATTCAAAGAAGGCTTTCATATATGTGATTATGCATGACAGCTAAATGAAGCAGACATTAGCAAGGTTTGTTAGTATGCAAATACTATTTCTACCAGAGGTTTATCAAATGGCATTAAACATCTCAAAAGAAACAGACTTCTCTTATTTCCCTAACACATAGCAAACACCTCTCTTTCCATACATGTGAAATAGTCTCTTCATCTATCGTAACACATTGCTCCCAGTAATTAGATTTATGTTCTTTGGATTTTGTTAAAGGTGAAATTTTTCATAGTTACTATATCTTATTATATTCTAGGTAAAACTCATTTAAATGATTTGTGTTACTGAGAGAGTAATATCATCCATTAGAAACTGTTTTACTTGCCCAGGGAGTTGAAATACGATATAGTCTCAGACGTGCAATCAACATGCTCCTTGCCTTTTTAAGGCCATACTAACTCCTGAAATGAACACATCTAGGTAAATGTGTATGTGCAAATACACACATACATCCACACCCACACATTTTCTCTCTCAGGAAATCCAGAGCATCTTTTACTAGGTTTCATTATAACTGAATGGCATATGATTGAAATATAAAGTTACCATTGCAAAGACCTCTCACAGACATCCTTCTAAGCTCCGGGATAAGGGCCCTGTGGCATATTTGTGCAGATTCACTCTGCTGGCTTTTCACAAATGGCTCTGTCAAAGCATAACATGTGACTTCCATAATTGAATGTTATTTACATCAGAATGAAAAGAGACTGCGTAACTATTAGTGTGAGGTTCATGATTTTGGCACTACAGACTGGAGAAATATCTTCTGTTTCGAGGAAAATCGTTTCCTAATTTGTCCTACATTTGGTTAGTAATCTCACTCAGAGGCGGGCAGAGTCAGAGAGCCTTCGCTGCACCCAGGCACACTCAGCACTTAGCAAGCCAGGGAAGAAAAAAGACTGGGGCCTGGGCCTTGGTGACTTCGGCATCCCACTCTCAACACGGAGGGGCAGGGACCGCGCTGAGAGAGCTCGCAAGGTGAGACCCCTGAACAGGGCCAGGAATAGGAGAATAGGATCTTTGAAGTAGCATGGCGTCATATAGTGACTGCTTGTCAACGGGCACAAAAGAAAATTTCATCTGGAGGCCCCCCTCCCAGATTTCCAGACTCAACTTGAGCACACAGGGCCAACACAAGAGGAAAGCACATTTAAAAAAAAAAAAAAGAAAGAAAACCAACCTGAAGAATCTTAAAGGAACAACTCCCTCAAGTTCACAGGGGACCCCAAGATCTTCTAGGGGGAGCTCAAGTTGCCCAGAATTTGGAATATTACTCAAAGACAGGAACTGCAGCTTCTTAGTAGCCATTAGTATGCCGCAGCAAATTGAAAAGTGTGTGTTTGTTTCAGAACCTCACTGAAGCATCTTCCTTTGCATTATCCACTATACCTCTCTCTGTCTGCCTCCCAGTTTAACTCAACAAGTGTTTGTGAAACACCTACTATGTTCATGTCTCTGTGCTTGTTATTACAAGAACATGCCAGATGAAAAAAAAAAAAATCTAGTCTCTGGCTTCGAAGAGTAGGTGGCCTGGTAAGAGAGACAGTCCTGTAAAGAACCTGTCTATCCAGTCTAGTAAAGGAGAGAGATTGTATAACTACTTATAGTAGAATAAGGAGCAGCTTGATTGATAGGCAATAGACAATGGAAATAGACTTCAGATTCTTGGCTCCATCACTGATGTGTTATTAGGGAAAATCACTAATATTTCTGGATTGTTTCTTCTTCTCTAAAATGGGAATGATAACACCTACCTTCCCCTTCCCAGTGTTGCCTTTAGAATCAAATGAAATGTATGGACAGAGCCTTTAGAGACTGGATGGTGATTCATAGGTCTAATAGCTAGTAAGAGCTAATATTAATTAAATAGTCTGTGCCAAGCACTGTGTTAAGTCATTTAAATATTTTCTTTTTTAATCCTCATAACAACCCTGGAAGGTTAGGGGACATGCCTGAGATCACAGACTGACTCCTCACCACACTGTCATACTGTTAATTCTCTGCCACTTACAAGCTCAGTGACTTTGGACAAGTCCTTTAATCCCTTTTGATCCTCAAGGTTTTCATCAGTAAAATTAAGATGGTCTCAATGAAATCTGTTTTAATTGTGGTAACATACAACACGAGATCTATTCCCTTGACACATTTTTAAGTGCAAGATACAGCATTGTTCACTAAAGACACAATGTGGTACAGCAGGTCTCTAGAACTTTTTCATCTGCCCGTTGATTATCAACTCCCCTTTGTCCCCTCTCTGCAGCCCCTGGCCACCACCATTCCACTCTGATTCTATGAATTTGACTATTTTAGAGACCTCATATAAGTGGAATCATGCAGTATTTGTCTTTCTGTGACTGGTTTATTTCACTTAGCATAAGGTTCACTCTTGTTGTGCATAGGGCAGGATTTCCTTTCTTAAGCCTGAATAATATTCCATTGTATATATATATAGCACATTTTCAATGAAATTTCTTGGACCAAACAGTCCAAAATGCTATAACAGAAGTATGAACTCTTTCGAGAGCACAGAGGAGAAGTCATTAATCCCTAGTAGTCAGGAATTTATTGATGGGGAATAAGCCCCAACACATTACCCAGCTTCCGGTGTGCCTGCTTCATCAGGTCATCTTTTTGCATTTTTATTCATACAAACTCTTAGTCCTACTGGCAACTGAGGCTTATTCATTTTTATCATCTTTCTGAGACCCTTACAAATGTTTGTAGAGATGGCTGGATGGATGAGTGGATGGATGGCTCTTATCTGATAACCTGGGCCAATTTGGGTCTTCATTATTTTCCATCTACTGTTCACTCTCTTAAGTCCCCAAACTTCTGGACCAGGTCAAATCTCAATCCTCTGTATCCCCATAACTTCCTCTACATTATTGTGATTGCCTGTGGATGTCTGCCTTCCCCATCAGATTTTAAGTTTACTGCAATGAACACTATTTGTCTTGTTCACCACTGTGGCTCCAATTCCTAGCTCATAGTAGGTGACCATTAAATATTTAAAGAACGGTGAATGACTGAATGAGTTTTCTAAAGCCTCTGTTTGTCAATGACCTAGTTTTGGGCCATCCAAAGATAAATTCTGCTCCTGAGAAACCTTACTGACCTGACATTGCTGCTCTATTTAAGTTAAAACACTCAGTGTATTTGACTCAATATTTGTAAATAACAAAACACTACGTATGTATTATCCTTTTAATATATATTCATAAGATAACAGACAAGCATACACACGCACACACACACAGCCTGATAAAAGGATGGTTTTTAAAAACTGTCTCAAAGTTGCCTCCAAAATAGAAATCATATTTAGTTATTCCATCTATAAATTCTGTTTTAATATCAAGGTCCTAGATACCCTGAGAAATACTACAAGAATCCAAAGCATCAAAAAGAGTAAACAAATTTAGTCTTACTACTGTAGGAGAAGAGAAAGAGATATTTCAGAAAACATTCTAAAGATTTGAGTGTTTTTCTGGTTACCCTTGAGTTAGGCGGAATGAATCTGAACATACTTCAGTATTCATCAAGCTTTATGCTTTGACTAAAGAAACCCAAGTAGCATTAAATATTTGAATCATACAACCAATTTCCCTTTATCTCATTCCCTGCCTGCTCTAGCATTCAAGATTCATCCAGGAAAACAGAAGACAGTACAAAGTACTTCATGGAAAAAATTGGTTATACAGATGTTGATGAGGCAAATACAGAGATTAGCAACATCAGGAAGCTACAAACACCACTGGGCTAGAAGGACAAGAGGAAGAGGAGTGTTACCGGAGCCTACGGGTCCAGGGCACTTGATGGAAACTAGAACTAGGCAGGTGACTCAGCCACCACCAAAGAAGTCATCTAAGGCAGAGATGGATGCGAAAACATACACCACCTTTTTTTCCTTCTGTCCTCAAATCTGAGGAGCACAGATGACAGGAATTAGCTCCCTTGTGATTCAGAGAAAATGAAGGGAAGGCAAGGAACCGATGTGAGGTGTGAGAGTACACAGGCCCAGCATCAGCGTACCTACCTACCAGCCTAGTGATCTGCCTACCCACGTAGCTTCAGGGTCACTGATGCAAGTATCTGACTGTTTTGAAAGAGTCACAGATGTAGAAAACAAACTTATGGTAACCAGGGGGGAAAGGGGAGGGGAGGGATAAATTGGGAGATTGAGATTGACATATGCACACTACTATATATAAAATAGATAACTAATAAGGACCTACTGTATAGCACAGGGAACTCTACTCGATACTCTGTAGTGGCCTATATGGGAAAAGAATCTAAAAAAGAGTAGTTATATGTGTATGTATAACTGATTCACTTTGCTGTACACCTGAAAATAACACAATATTGTAAATCAACTATACTGCAATAAAAATTTTTTTAAAAGTATCTGACTGTTTTGAAAGCTTATTTCTTATTGGATGTTAATAAATTGATGTTCTGATTTAAAATATTTTGTTGTTTTAAAAAACCTCTTCTAAAGTTGTTGTTCTTAGGTTCTACTATTTTATATTCATTTCACATTTAAAGTTTCTGTTTCAAAAGATAACCCTAACCAGTATGTTATTATTATGTAAAAGACATGTTATAAAAAAATAACTACTCAGTGTTAAGGATTATTCAAAATAATAGTTAACAGCCAAGGAATTAGTGTTGCTTGTCATTTTGCTTCTTCAAAGTGGGAAGTGTGGGCAAAACTAAGATCTAAGGGAAGAATAAACAAAGGAGATGCATAATAAGATTCAAATGGTAGAATGCTAAAAAAATTTCTGATAAATCTCTGATGTCAAATAAGAATCCTTTTGGAAAACAATTTTTTTTTCAGCATGCCTAAAATCACTGTTGTCAGAAAAGTCTTACAGGAATGTACATCACTTGATTTTTCAGAAAATATATCTTGGAATATACAACATGCACAGAACCTGCCCAGCTCTCATTAAATATTCATTTTGATTGACCAGCTCAGTCACTCCACTACAAAGCCCTGACTTGCCCATGGCATTATTTCTTTGGTCCGTGACCTCATCAGATGGTGTAGGCCAAATAACCTCCAGGTGTGACCATCATTGTTTGGATGGAGCCTTTTCTACCTGTGGTAAATAATGGCATAGGAATATGATACTACAGTAGGTGTGAGACAAACAGATGTGGTTTTCATGCTTTATCATTCCCCACTACAGCTTCCAATCTCAGGGGTCATTTTCTTTTCAAAACATCAGACAGCCTATGTTGTCATTAAAATCACCAAGAAGCCCTCTTAGGCATGCCTGGTACTGACTCTCTGCTGAGACAAGCCCAGTCTTGTGAGGCATGTGAAATTCAGAGTTCTAACCACTAGTGCTCATTAAGGAGCCTCCAGCAATTTTCATATGATTAGAAACAGCCCAAGTGTAATGGGGAAAATACATTCTTACGGCCTCCACACCCCCTGCAGTTTTAAATGCATTCGATCTCTCCTGCTTTTCCTGCTTTAAAAAGGTAAATTAAGTAGTGCAGTTGGGCACTACTAACCAGCTACTGTGTTCCTTCCCAGGAGGGCAGACTTGAGGGGCAAGAGTCTCATTAATTCAGCACAATCTTTAGACATGAATTGTCCCTAAACTAACCCAACAAACCAAGGAACAATGTTTACCTCCTTAGGAATATTTAACCCACTCTCCAGAAATTTTGAATACATAGATGAGGTCAGGGACAAATCAATTTTTCTCTAAAGTGTCTTATAATGCCCCTCACAGTCTTGCTACTTAGTATATTTTTAAAGAGAAGAAAAGGTGAGAAATAGATACTGTGGGATGGAAAGTACTCAAGTATAATAAAATTTCAACATTGAGACTGGTTTTAAAATGCCAACCCGGCCAGATGAGGAAGAGAAAATAGAATTGGGAGGAAGAATGAAATACTTTATTCTAGAAATAAATGTAGATGTGCCTATCAGACGTCTTTATCTCTACTAGTTTCTGAATAATCCCTAAAATTTTCCACAAAACTGCTCCCATTTTTCTACTTTGGAAAAAATAAGACTTAAAATTTGTACTTACTTCATGGTTACAAATGATATCTCATTTGTGGTATCAAACAACATTAAATTGCCTGCAACTAAGGTAGTTTCAAAAGAGCCAAAACTCAGGGTATAAAATTGAGAAACTCTCAGATCTCATACATTTTTAGTTCTTATGCTACCTGCAATGTCATTGACCAACAATTCTTTGCCCTAAGTTCTCGGTTAGAAATGTCCCAAATTGCATCATCATACATTTTTCTCTATTTTAAGTGTCAATTCTAACATTTCCTGACTTAGCTATATATATTTATAACTATGTCCTTAGACACATAAAGTTTTTTTAAATATTATGTTGATGCCATCCTTTGTATAAACCAAGCCATAGCACAATACAGACTTATGTTTAATTGTTTAAAATCTAAATGTACATTTATTAAAGGTTCCACTTCTCCTTAGGATGTAGAAAGCCACAAGACAGCATCACTCCTGACCTAAAACATAAAAAAGCTGAATAATCTACAAGATTATAACTTTTCCTAAACCCATTAGGTAGTTGAGGTTGAAAGGCAAATATAGTAAATTTATTCAATGGACTACATTAATAATTACAAAGAGGGGGAAAACACTGATATACATAACATGGAAAAATCTGAAAATCATTATGCTGAGTGAAAAAAGTCAAACATAGAAGAATACATGCAGTATTTTTTTTTTTTTACATTTACGTAACCTTTTAGAAAGTTGTGAACTAATCTAGAGAGACAAAAATAGATCAGTGTTTGCCTGGGGTCTGTGTGAAGGGAAAGACACACTGCAAAGGGGCACAGAAATCTAGAGTGATGGAAATGTTCTGTGTCGTAATTGCAACAATTACCTCACGTGTATATACATCTGTAAAAGCTCATCAAATTGTAAATTTGAAATGGATTTATTTTACATAAATTGTACCTCAATAAAATGACTTTTATGAAACCTAATTTTCATGGGAGGCTTAAGTCAATGCAATTAACCCAAAGTCTCCCAAGAAGTTTCTGAGCTTTCATTCTAATCAGATTTATCTTTCCTCAGTAGGGAAGACATCACAGGATCAACACCCCAAAAGCTAATAATCCAACTGCTATTTACATAAAGGATTCACTAACAAAGAGCAATAGCTCTTAATGAAAGCAATAGTCACTTCTGCTGGAGGAGGAGAACAAAAGCAGCAGGAAAGTCTAGCAGCATATCTTCTGACAGTCCTGGCAGGGCAGCAACCCTCAAGAACTCCCAGGAGCACCTGAAATTGTCCCTGAGTCCCTCAGCTCAGCATCGTTATATATTCTTCTTTAGATTCTCTTCCCTTGTAAGGTTATTACAAAATATTGAGTATAGTTCCCTACTGTGCTATACAATAGGTCCTTATTGGTTATCTGTTTTATATATAGTAGTGTGTATATGTTAATCCCAAGCTCCTAATTTATCCCTCCCCTCACTCTTTTTTGATACAGGACCATCTCTCAAACATACAAACAGGCCAGCCTAGAATTGCAGTATACTGCCATCATTTCACTTTGGAATGGTTTACATAGAAGAACCAGGAAAAGTCCAAAATTTGTCTTCTAAAATACCCACCAATTCAAGTCAATTCCTAGATATTTTCTTGGGCCTCACAGATTCACCATACTTATATTCAAATTAACTAATCTCTTTCTAGATGAAAAACCACAAAAGAAAATTTAGTGCAGAGGTATCCTCAAAGTTTTCTCTTTCACTGAAATTAGGACAACATTTTTTTAAAAACTGCTTTTATTTTTTTTTTACTTCTTTTAAAGTCATTTCATGTTTTATTTTTTTAATGAAACTGTTGGATTATATTGAAGTCTGTGTGTGCGTTGGGGGCTGTGGATGTATGTGGAGAGGGTGGTGTTTAAGTACACTGTTGTTTTATGGCTACCCTTTTGTGATATAGTTTGCTGATAGACTACAAAAAAGACCAAAAGAAATTCAACCTCACCTTGAAAAAAGTGCATGCTTCTTTTTCTCTAGAGAGTTTATGTTAGTATTATTTTGCTGTATCTGTTTGTCATTTAAAACATGATATTCATGTAAAGTTTTATTGCTAGTGGCCTACTGTCAGCTTTCACAAAACTGGATGTATTGTGCTATTGCAAGCTTTGTACAGGTGAGAACTTTACAAAAGTAATTAACAAAGCACATTGAGTATAATAATGCTAATAACCGTCATGTAGATAAAATTATTTGCATAAACAAAATATCCTAATCAGTATGAATTCTTTCTTGATGAAGCATGAGAACTATAGACGATAACCTTTTCAATATCTTTAATTCTCTGAAGCACTTCTAGTTCTGGTAATAGTTTCAGAAATGTCATAGCAACTACTTTGGTAGATTAACATCTCTAATGCCTTCTTTGTACTGGTAATATTAAGCTTTCAATAACCATCTTTTGGATGGTTGCCACTTTATACTGAATGTAAATTTTAGTCAATGTCTTTTAGATAGTTAATTCATTCAAAAAATATGAATGCATACTATATGTATCTACACATCAAAGATACAGCAGTTTTCTTTTTTTCTTACTGTGCATAGTTTATTTTTATATATGCATTAGCAATATTTTAAAAACTGCTTTTAAAAGTGAACTGCCCACCTTTGGAGAAGAAACTATGAAATTTGCTTTTTCATCTTCACGGTCTTTACAAAACCAAAACACCCTGATAGGGAATGAAGGAATTAGTTATTCAACTACTGACACAAAACTTCTAGATCTTTTTCCAAATATCCCAAATTCTGTTATCCTAAAAGAGGAAAAATCTTTTAAATGATTTATTTTCACTTTAAGAAAAAAGTGGTTTATTTTCCCTTTAAAAGCAGCTTTAGGATATTGTGGATATCATCATGTAGCAGGTTATTGCCTTAGTGAAATGCTCCATGTTTTAGAGCTTCTTCCTGCAGGATGTAACCTACAGTGTGGTTGGTTTTCCTAATTGCTCTGTCATAGTGATAACTCTCTCCTTCACTGCTTCCAAATGTGGTCACCAGCGTGGCTGAAATAACAATGTGTTTGAAACAGTCTATTGGATGCAGGAGCCCATTTTGAAAATTTCATAATTCGTCTAAATATTAGGTTAAATAAAAATGATTTAAGGGCTTCCCTGGTGGTGCAGTGGTTGAGAATCTGCCTACCAATGCAGAGGACACGGGTTCGAGCCCTGGTCTGGGAAGATCCCACATGCCGCGGAGCAACTAAGCCTGTGCACCACAACTACTGAGCCTGCACTCTAGAGCCCGCGAGCCACAACTACTGAGCCTGTGTGCCACAACTACTGAGCCCGTGTGCCTAGAGCCCGTGCTCCGCAACAAGAGAAGCCACCACAATGAGAAGCCCGCGCACCGCAACAAAGAGTAGCCCCTGCTCACCACAACTAGGGAAAGCTCGCACGCAGCAACAAAGACCCGACGCAGCCAAAAATAAATAAATAAATGAAATTGATTCTTTAAAAAAAAAAAAAGATTTAAACATTGAAATGGTTTTCTTCTTAACTGTTTGAGGCTCAAACTCTAATAGACCATAAAATAATTAAGGGAAAAAATGTTAAAGGAAGCACACATTTTCTAAGAGGGAGGAAGGTGGAGAGATTGGATTGTACACACCAACAGGATCAAGGAAGGATGATAAGTGATGGTGATGAATCTGCGTGCCTTATTCCTGTTTCCAAAGAAATTAAGTGTAAAAGGAAAGGGTTTCAATTAGAAATTCAAGTGATATCACCTAAGGAGACTTAAGACAAGGTATCCTTATCATACCAAAAAAATGGAAAAAAGAATATAAAAGGCTATTAAATGAAAATGATTTGACAGTCAGAGAGCAAGAAATGGTGCTTTTGCAATTCCAGAATGTTTGAATTATTCATCTTCTCCTTGAAAAATGTGTCAATTGTAATAAAGTTTGTCAGAGCTTTCCACACTAAAATAATTTATGGGGCATTACACTGAGAACAAAAAGCAAAATAATATCCTTTATACAAAAGTATTTTTCCTTTAACTTGCTTAAAAAAACCAAAAATTATGCTTTTAAAATCAATAATTCTAACTCCTTTAACAACTTAGGCGCCAACATAGCTAAGAATTATCACTCTATCTGCAGTTTTTTAATAAAACATGGAAGTGAACATGCTAATAACAAACTGATAAGAATCTAAGTGGAAAAGCATCAACTAGACTGCAAACGAATAGCATAAATCTAAACATGTCCCCCTGAAAAATTAGGAAACTGGCAAAACATCTGTTTGGCTCGCTGGCAGTCATCCTAAGTGATGATGCATGCCTTTTACTTCCTGGAGAAATAATTAAGCAGTAAGTTTAACAGTTTCTTCCAGCTCCTTCAAGAATTGGAAGTGCCAAGGACTCAGAAGTTTATTATCAAAAAAATTTTAACCTGGGACCTTGGGTATCCAGGCTGCTCAGGACCAAAGCAAGGCAGAGATGTGGGTGTGGTATAGAGCCCTGCCCAGTGAGTTAGGGCTCCCGTTTTGGTGTTTTGGTTGTCACAAAGCCACCCTGAGTCCTGCACAGTTGACCCAGCATGCCAGGCTTCTCTCCAGCCTCTCAACTTCTCTCCTCCAAAGGGACCCAGATGAAGCAGAGACCTGGATGGACCAGTCCTGACTCTGTGAGGTCCAGTTTCCTCTATGAGTACATGTATTCTTCTATGAATACAAAACATGTATTCAAACTACATGAGCTGAAGAAGTAAGAAGAGAACATTTGTCTCTTTTGCTTAGATTGCCCTAACTGACAAGACAAAGCACACCTAAATAGCTCTAGTTCATGAGGAAGGCAAAGGAAAGGAATGGCACTTTTCTGTGGTACCAAATCAAGTTTTTAGTGGATAAAGAGATAAAGTATCCTATCTCTGCTAGGCACTAATATATTGGGCAGGGGGGCACTCTATTAATGCACAATGTAAAAACAGAATTAAACCTATTAAGTGAAGGATTTATTCTACATTATCATTTAATTACCAACATGTCTCTATATTCAATTATAGTACTACGGTTTCATCAGGCACTTTCACTGAGATTTTCTAATTAAAACCCTCCCAGGTAACTGATGCTCAGTAGATTTGATTAGCATTTTTATCTTTCTTTTTCTCATTGAAAGTAAAATAACCTATCTTTGCACTTACGTAAAAATAGCAGCCTCCTGCCTAGGTCTCCTTTGCACAGACACTAGTCACAATTTCCTGCCAGATGCCTCAGGGGAGAATTTCACCTTGCACAATTCTACTGGAAGATGCTATGGCTTCCTATTGAACAGAATATCGAGTCTCCCTGCACTGATACAGTTTAGGAATTAAAAGGCTTTGGAGTCAGATTAACCTGGTTTCAAACTTCGGCTCCTGTACTAGCTAGTTGCGCCTCTGGCCAATTACTTGACTTCTGTGACTATTTCGCATTCGCAAAACGGGGACTGTTATGAGGCATAAATGACAAAATGAGTGAAGTGTTTAGCACAGCATCTGGCACGTAGTAAGTGGTAACTGTTATGGTCACTATTGTCATTTTTGCTGTTGCTGTTACAGGGTGTGGATAAGGAAAATATTCAGAGATTTTAATTAAGGTATGTGTTCCCAGGCAACTTAGTTACTGGAGGCTGTATCATAAGCACCTTGCTCCAGAGACCGGTTGGCATGCATCACTTAATATTAAGGTTTGAGCACGTTTCTTATTCTGTTTGCTCTCTGATTGTACTGCCCATCCTGTTCTCTGCCCTTCCAAGTTCAGTTTTGTGTCATGACAGACTGTCCCACACAGACTATCATCTGTGCTCTCCTGTTCTCTGGCTTCTGGTTGGACTTAGCCAATGGGAGGCACCACCAGGAAATCTGAGCATGAGAGAAGACAGGTCAGGAATGTCTCCCTCACTACCACCTGCTTTGAGGCCATAATTCTGGCAGTGGTCAGATGTCTCTGCAGCTACCCTGGAAGTCCCTTCACACCTCCAGTTTTCACTGGACTCTGTTAACAAATCTATTTTCTCCCCTCATCCCTTCAGGCCTAGGAGTGGCATTAGCTTCTTTTGCTGGTAGCTAGAGCCTGAACATCCTTCATTGGTGTGCTTATCCATACTTTGTAAATAGTTCCTTCTCTAACTACTCATCAGAATTTCATCTAAGTGCATCTCTGTTTCCCTTTGGGACCATGAGTAATGTACGCCTTCAGATCAATATGTTTCCCTGTAGCCAACTGGGTTAATGTTCATTTTACAATTTTTATTGAGTCCTTACTATGCACTAAACACCGGGCTAAGTGCAAAGTGCAAGGAAAAAATTATATATATATATATATATATATATATATATATATATATATATATATATATATATATATATATATATATATATATATTTAAATACATATACGTGCCCTTCTCTTCAAAGACGTCAGTCTTCCCAAGGAGTTACATCTATAAAACATAAATCATAATCCAGTGTAATAAATGTGCTATGTGTATGTGCAAAGTACACGAAGATTTATAGTCTAACTTATTTGTGGGGATGAAAGGCAGGATGGAAGGGAGGTCAGGAATAATCAGGAACATCTTTCAGTATGACCTCAAATAAGAGGAGAAAATTAAGAGGCAGAATTACAAGGAAGTGGCATTTCAAGCATAGAAGAGAATGTTTAAAAGTCATCATGACCTGAAGATACACAGTATATTTAGTGAACAGCAAAGTCATTCGAGGTAAGGAGAACATAGCGCTAAGATTAGAATGATGATGAGATGGGAGGACGCCATCATGAGGTATCTTTAAGTGGCTGGAGATTGGCCAGGTTTGGAAGGACATTACTGGAACTTGTGTAAAAGGGTTCATGCTGTGGAATGATTTTATACTAACTCAATTTTGACGGGTATTTCTGGCAGCAACAATATTAGGGTGACCAGTTCAATGGATTGCAAGAATACAGAAGAAATAAAAGAATCTAAACCAGAGCAGTGTTATTGGAGTTGAAAGCAGGGGACATACTCAACAAATATTTCACAGAGAATTATCAAGACTTCAAGACTTTTGAATATAGGAGTTGGAGGAGTATTAGCTATGGGTTCAATTTGAGGTGTCTGTTTAGACTACATCATAAATGGTGACTCTATTAACTGAAACAGGAAATAGAGGGAAGAGAGCAGATCGGGTAGGGGTAGATGAATTCCTTTTTGAAAAAAAAATCTGACCTGTTGGTGTTACAATAATTGGTTTAAAAAGAGACCTGATCATCATTTTGAGAAAAGAGGAAATAATTTCACAATTTAAAAAAGTAAAAGTCATGCTAGAACAGCGTCAGATGATTAAAGTTAGTGAGACCCCTTAAATGTAAGAAATTTCAAAAGTAAATGCTTCCGAAGTTTCAAGTTGGACATTCGTATCTACTTTGGTGTCCTCCCCATATCACCAAGCACAGTTAGTGTCTGCCTATACCGCATTTCCACAACATCACCTCCTTATAGTCTTGTTCAATACCTGTCTCTGTCTCCCTAACTTACTTTGACATACATCCATAATGACCTATGCAGTGCTTGGCATGTGATAAGTGTACCTAATAATCAGTTTTTAGTATCATAAAAGTGTGGTGAAATGCCAAAATTATGAGACCACTTCTGTGCTTCAACATTCGATTACAAAATAGTAGGAGATGTGTTACTTTTTTTCTCATCAAACGTTTTACTCATTGTTTTTTTTAACCTGCAATGATGCTTCCTCCCACTCATCACAAAAATAATTATATCTGACAGATACCGTACTCAAGTACAATCAAGCTTTTTTTTTTAACAGCTTTATTGGAGTATAATTGCTTTACAATGGTGTGTTATTTTCTGCTTTACAACAAATTGAATCAGCTATACATATACATATATCCCCATATCTCCTCCCTCTTGCATCTCCCTCCCACCCTCCCTATCCCACCCCTCTAGGTGGTCACAAAGCACCAAGCTGATCTCCCTGTGCTATGCAGCTGCTTCCCACTAGCTATCTATTTTACATTTGGTAGTGTATATATGTTCATGCCACTCTCTCACTTCGTCCCAGCTTACCCTTCCCCCTCCTCGTGTCCTCAAGCCCATTCATTCTCTACATCTGCGTCTTTATTCCTGTCCTGCCCCTAGGTTCTTCAGAACCTTTTTTTTTTTTTTTAGATTCCATATATATGTGTTAGCACGTGGTATTTGTGTTTATCTTTCTGACTTACTTCACTCTGTATGAAAGTCTCTAGGTCCAGCCACATCACTACAAATAACGCAATTTCATTTCTTTTTATGGCTGAGTAATATTCCATTGTATATATGTACCACATCTTCTTTATCCATTCATCTGTCAATGGACACTTAGGTTGCTTCCATGCCCTGGTTATTGTAAATAGTGCTGCAATGAACATTGTGCTACATGACTCTTTTTAAATTATAGTTTTCTCAGGGTATATGCCCAGTAGTGGGATTGCTGGATCGGATGGTAGTTCTATTTTTAGTTTTTTTAGGTACCTTCATACTGTTCTCCATAGTGGCTGTATCAATTTACATTCCCACCAACAGTGCAAGAGGGTTCCCTTTTCTCTTCACCCTCTCCAGCATTTATTGTTTGTAGATTTTTTGATGATGCCCCTTCTGACTGGTGTGAGGTGATACCTCACTGTAGTTTTGATTTGCATTTCTCTAATGATTAGTGATGTTGAGCATCCTTTCATGTGTTTGTTGGCAATCTGTATATCTTCCTTGGAGAAATGTCTATTTAGGTCTTCTGCCCATTTTTGGATTGGGTTCTTTGTTTTTTTTGATATTGAGCTGCATGAGCTGCTTGTATATTGTGGAGATTAATCCTTTGTCAGTTGCTTCGTTTGCAAATATATTCTCCCATTCTGAAGGGTGTATTTTCGTCTTGTTTTTGGTTTCCTTTGTTGTGCAAAAGCATTTAAGTTTCTTTAGGTCCCGTTTGTTTATTTTTGTTTTTATTTCCATTTCTCTAGGAGGTGGGTCAAAAAGGATCTTGCTGTGATTTATGTCACAGAATGTTCTGCCTATGTTTTCCTCTAAGAGTTTTATAGTGTCTGGTCTTACATTTAGGTCTTTAATCCATTTTGAGTTTATTTTTGTGTATGGTTTTAGGGAGTGTTCTAATTTCACTCTTTTACATGTAGGTGTCCAGTTTTCCCAACACTACTTATCGAAGAGGTTGTCTTTTCTTGATTGTATATTCTTGCCTCCTTTATCAAAGATAAGGTGACCATATGTGCGTGGGTTTATCTCTGGGCTTTCTATCCTGTTCCATTGATCTATATTTCTGTTGTTTGGGCCAGTACCATACTGTCTTGATTACTGTGGTGTTGTACTATAGTCTGAAGTCTGGGAGCCTGATTCCTCCAGCTCCGTTTTTTTTTCTCAAGATTGCTTTGGCTATTCAGGGACTTTTGTGTTTCCATAAAAATTGTGAAATTTTTGTTCTAGTTCTCTGAAAAATACCAGTGGTAGTTTGATAGGGATTGCATTGAATCTGTAGATTGCTTTGGGTAGTATAGTCATTTTCACAATGTTGATTCTTCCAAACCAAGAACATGGTATATCTCTCCACCTGTTTGTATCATCTTTAATTACTTTCATCAGTGTCTTGTAGTTTTCTTCATACACGTCTTTTGTCTCCTTAGGTAGGTTTATTCCTAGCTATTTTATTCTTTTTTTTGCAGTGGTAAATGGGAGTGGTTTCTTAATTTCTCTTCCAGATTTCTTATCATTAGTGTATAGGAATGCAAGAGATTTCTGTACATTAATTTTGTATCCTGCTACTTTACCAAATTCATTGATTAGCTCTAGTAGTTTTCTGGTAGTATCTTTAGGATTCTCTATGTATAGTATCATGTCATCTGCAAACAGTGACAGCTTTACTTCTTCTTTTCCAATTTGGATTCCTTTTATTTCTTTTTCTTCTCTGATTGTTGTGTTAAAACTTCCAAAACTACATTGAATAACAATGGTGAGAGTGGACAACCTTGTCTTGTACCTGATCTTAGTGGAAACGGTTTCAGTCTTTCACCGTTGAGAACAATGTTGGCTGTGGGTTTGTCATATATGGCCTTTATTATGTTGAGGTAATTTCCCTCTATGCCTACTTTCTGGAGAGTTTTTATCATAAATAGGTGTTGAATTTTGTCAAAAGCTTTTTCTGCATCTATTGAGATGATCATATGGTTTTTATCCTTCAGTTTGTTAATATGGTGTATCACATTGATTTATTTGTGTATATTGAAGAGTCCTTGCATTCCTGGGATAAACTCCACTGATTATGGTGTATGATCCTTTTAATATGCTGTTGGATTCTGTTTGCTAGTATCTTGTTGAGGATTTTTGCATCTTTGTTCATCAGTGATATTGGCCTATAGTTTTCTTTTTTTGTGACATCTTTGTCTGGTTTTGGTATCAGGGTGATGGTGGCCTCATAGAATGAGTTTTGGAGTGTTCCTCCCTGTGCTATATTTTGGAAGAGTTTGAGAAGGATAGGTGTTAGTTCTTCTCTAAATATTTGATAGCATTCGCTTGTGACCCTTCTGGTCCTAGGCTTTTTATGTTGGAAGATTTTTAATCACAGTTTCAATTTCAGTGCTTGTGATTGGTCTGTTTATATTCTATTTATTCCTTGTTCAGTCTTGAAAGGTTGTGCTTTTCTAAGAATTTGTCCATTTCTTCCAGGTTGTCCTTTTATTGGCATATACTTGCTTGTAGTAATCTCTCATGATCCTTTGTACTTCTGCAGTGTCAGCTGTTACTTCTCCTTTTTCATTTCTAATTCTCTTGATTTGAGTCTTCTCCCTTTTTTTCTTAATGAGTCTGGCTAGTGGTTTATCAATTTTATTTATCTTCTCAAAGAACCAGCTTTTAGTTTTATTGATCTTTGCTTTTGTTTCCTTCATTTCTTTTTCATTTATTTCTGATGTGATCTTTATGATTTCTTTCCTTCTGCTAACTTTGGGGTTTTTTGTTCTTCTTTCTCTAATTGTTTTAGATGTAAGGTTAGGTTGTTTATTTGAGATGTTTCTTGTTTCTTGCGATAGGATTGTATTGCTATAACCTTCCCTCTTAGAACTGCTTTTGCTGCATCCCATAGGTTTTGGATCGTCGTGTTTTCATTTTCATTTTTTTCTAGGTAATTTTTGATTTCCTCTTTGACTTCTTCAGTGATCTCTTGGTTATTAAGTAGTGTATTGTTTCGCCTCCATGTGTTTGTATTTTTTACAGATTTTTTCCTCCAATTGATATCTAGTCTCATAACAATGTAGTCGGAAAAGATACTTGATACGATTTCAATTTTCTTAAATTTACCAAGGCTTGATTTGTGACCCAAGATATGATCTAACCTGGAGAATGTTCCATGAGCACTTGAGAAGAAAGTTTAGTCTGTTGTTTTTGGATGGAATGTTCTATAAATAACAATTAAGTCCATCTTATTTAATGTAGCATTTAAGGCTTGTGTTTCCTTATTTGTTTTCATTTTGGATGATCTATCCATTGGGGAAAGTGGGGTGTTAAAGTCCTCTACTATGATTGTGTTACTGTCAATTTCCCCTTTTATGTCTGTTAGCATTTGCGTTATGAGTTGAGGTGCTCCTATGTTGGGTGCATAAATATTTACAATTATTATAACTTCTTCTTGGATTGATCCCTTGATCATTATGTAGTGTCCTTCTCTGTCTCTTATAATAGTCTATTTTAAAGTCTATTTTGTCTGATATGAGAATTGCTACTCCAGCTTTCTTTTCATTTCCATTTTCATGGAATCTCTTTTTCTATCCCATCACTTTCAGTCTGTATGTGTCCCTAGGTCTGAAGTGGGTCTCTTTTAAACAGCATATATACAGGTCCTGCTTTTGTATCCATTCAGCCAGTCTATGTCTTTTGGTTGGAGCATTTGATCCATTTACATTTAAGGTAGTTATCGATATGTATGTTCCTATAACCATTTTCTTAATTGTTTTGGGTTTGTTATTGTAGGTCTTTTCCTTCTCTTGTGTTTCCTACTTAGAGAAGTTCCTTTAGCATTTGTTGTAAAGCTGGTTTTGTGGTGCTGAATTCTCTTAGCTTTTGCTTGTCTGTAAAGGTTTTAATTTCTCCATCAAATAATCTGAATGAGGTCCTTGCTGGGTAGAGTAATCTTGGTTGTATGTTTTTCCCTTTCATCACTTTAAATATGTCCTGCCACTCCTTTCTGGCTTGCAGAGTTTCTGCTGAAAAATCAGCTGTTAACCTTATGGGGATTCCCTTGTATGTCATTTGTTGTTTTTCCCTTGCTGCTTTTAATATTTTTTCTTTGCATTTAATTTTTGATAGTTTGATTAATATGTGTCTTGGTGTGTTTCTCCTTGGATTTATCCTGTATGGGACTCTCTGTGCTTCCTGGACTTAATTAACTATTTCCTTTCCCATTTTATGGAAGTTTTCAACTATAATCTCTTCAAATATTTTCTCCGTCCTTTTCTTTTTTTCTTCTTCTTCTGGGACCCCTATAATTCGAATGTTGGTGCATTTAATGTTGCCCCAGAGGTCTCTGAGACTGTCCTCGATTCTTTTTATTCTTTTTTCTTTATTGTACTCTGAGGTAGTTGTTTCCACTATTTATCTTCCAAGTCACTTATCCGTTCTTCTGCCTCAGTTATTCTGCTATTGATTCCTTCTAGAGAATTTTTAATTTCATTTATTGTGTTGTTCATCATTGTTTGCTTGCTCTTTAGTTCTTCTAGGTCCTTTTTAAACGTTTCTTGTATTTTCTCCATTCTATTTCCAAGATTATTTTGGATCATCTTTTCTATCATTCTTTTTCAGGTAGACTGTCTATTTCCTCTTCATTTGTTTGGTCTGTTGGGTTTTTACCTTGCTCCTCCATCTGCTGTTTCTTCAGCAGCTTGCAGTTCTGCTTGTTGTGTTTGTCATGCAGGACCAGCTTCTCAAAGTACAAGTAGGCCATGGACACTGTCACAGGCTCCAAAACACACTCTGGGACAAGTTCCACATCTCTCATTATAAACTCCTAATTTTGCTCAGCATCAGCTTGATGTGCGGGAACTTCTCCCAGAAGGTCTCCTTCATGTCCTTCTTGAGGTGGGAGGGCTTCACATACTCTATCACTGTGGTCATGTAGGATGCGAAGATGAGGACATGCTTGTGCTTGCTGCAGGGTCACTGAGGGTCAGCCAGGAGGTTGGGATTGTACTCCAGGGCATCCCCTGCATTGGTCCCTAGTTCCAAGCCAGCTGGCGCTGCCCTGGGCAGGACAGGTTTGCATCTGGACCCCAGCAGAGCACGGGGGACTCTGGGCCGGGGCTGAGGCAGTGGGCTGGCTGGAGCATGACCAGGATGTTGGTGGGGTACAGGATCTTGGTAAGACACAACCTTTCCATCCGCCCCCAGCTCAACGCTTTCCAACTGGAAGATCATCTCAGAACACATGGAAACATCGCCGGACAGATGCCTCTGCCTCTGGCTGTCCACGCTCAGGTCACTGACACGCAGGCCTTCTCCACAGGGCAAGACAGAGAAGGCCGCACACAGGGACCTCTTGGCACAGATGAGCACAATCCTGCTGTTCCTGGTGTCATACTGCCTCATATTATTGATGAAGTGAGTCTTCTTCGGGCCTTTGTGTCTTGGGGATCCAGGTGTATGTTTGGCTCTTTGAAGGGAAGCACATCCCACCATGTCTTCCAGAAACTCGAGGGCCGCCCATCCAGGAAGATGTTGTTGAGGAAGAAGAGCATGGCCTGGCGGCGCGGCAAGTCCCCTCACATCCGCAGCACCTGCGGCACAGCCCAGACAGCGGGGCCAGGGGACTGGCCCGGGGATCCACCCGCCGCGGCCGCGGCCATCCTCCGACTGAGCCCGATGGCCACCCGCCGCCCACAATCAAGCTTTTAAAAACAGCATCACTTATGACAATAATGCTCTACCGGAAAACCCAACATTTTGCTCAAATAGTTCCTTAGTAAAATTCTTTGCAGCTACAACTGTCAGACTTTAGGATCTCCACACATTATAATTATTGTTTTCTCCCCTCAGATTACCATGTTAAGAAATATCTTTGAATTTTTGAGACTGACACCATGAACGTTAAACCTCACTGTATTCTAGTGAATAGCGGTGAAAAATGTGTACACACACACACACACACACACACATACACACACTCGCCAATACATTCCAACATAGCAACCACGTCCCCATGCTTTGGATCTTACACAGATATCCAGGGCTTTACTGCCAGGTGTTAGAAGGGTGTTATCACTAATAAATCTTAATTCTTCTAGTGTTTCCAAATACAATCAGACCTAATCAAGGGATCCACACGATGGAAATTTTGATTGCTAAATCAGGAGAATACATCACTTCTCTAAGGGGATCTATAGAAGACAAAAAAAGCTAAGTGGACTCAGTACGCTTGGTTCTTCTTAGTCTTTTAATTAAAACAAATACCAAAAACAAAATTATTCTTGACCCATTTTCGCCATCAAATTCTTTCACAGGTTTACTTTCCTATTTTCCTATTTAAAAGAGTCTAAACATTCTGTTTTTGTGACATCTTACTGAAGGAAGTAGAATCTAGTGAAAAGACATTGAATTGAATTTGGTGTTCAAAGACCTACATTCACTTGAAAAAGAAGAGCAACA
Source organism: Balaenoptera musculus (assembly GCF_009873245.2). NCBI lineage: Eukaryota > Metazoa > Chordata > Mammalia > Artiodactyla > Balaenopteridae > Balaenoptera > Balaenoptera musculus. Next base: position 57,812,829 of record NC_045801.1, on the reverse strand, counting down.
GTGAGGCAAGGGGATTGCTGGCCCAATTAGATATATAAGCATATCCTAAGGCCTCTATAATCAACACAGTGTGGTGTTGGCATATGAGTAGCCAGGCAGGTCAATAAGAAAGAATAGAGAATCCAGAAATATATGCAATTGCTGGTAGTATTCAACAAAGGTGAAGTCACAAATCAAGTGGGAAATATGGGCACTTTAATAAATGGTGCTGGGATAACTGGATAAGTACATGAAAACAATAGAAATTGAATTCATTTCTGACACCAGAAATCAGTGAAAATTCTAAAGGAATTAGAAATTAAAATATAAAAAATGAAATTACACAAATACAAACATTTCTGAATTTCTTTATAACCGAGAGGCAAGGAAAATTCTCTTCCCGCTCAAAATATTGAAGCAGTAGGGAAAATCATTAATAAATTTGACTACATAAATATTAAACGTGCAGGGACTTCCCTGGTGGTCCAGTGGTTAGGACTCCACAATTCCACTGTGGGGGGCATGGGTTTGACCCCTGGTAGAGGAACTAGGATCCCACATGCTGCATGGTGGAACAGCCAAAACGAAAAATGCATGGCAAATACAACTTCATAAGCAAAATTAAAATAACAACAATGCTATTTAAAAAACAGGCTAGACAGGACATGGAAGCAACCTAAGTGTCCATCAACAGATGAATGGATAAGGAAGATGTGGCACATATATACAATGGAATATTACTCAGCCATTAAAAAAATGAAATTGAGTTATTTGTAGTGAGGTGGTTGGACCTAGAGTCTGTCATACAGAGTGAAGTAAGTCAGAAAGAGAAAAACAAATAGCATATGCTAACATGTATATATGGAATCAAAAAAAAAAAAAAGTTTCTGAAGAACCTAGGGGCAGGACAGGAATAAAGAGGCAGATGTAGAGAATGGACTTGAGGACACAGAGAGGAGGAAGGGTAAGCTGGGACGAAGTGAGAGAGTGGCATAGACATATATACACTACCAAATATAAAATAGACAGCTAGTGGGAAGCAGCCGCATAGCACAGGGAGATCAGCTCGGTGCTTTGTGACCACCTAGAGGGGTGGGATAGGGAGGGTGGGAGGGAGATGCAAGAAGGAGGAGATATGGGGATATATGTATGTGTATAGCTGATTCACTTTGTTATAAAGCAGAAACTAACACATGATTGTAAAACAATTATACTCCAATAAAGATGTTTAAAATAAAAAAAGAAAGAAAAACAGGCTAGAGACGTGAGTAGAAAAGGCCAGACAGTCAATGCAGTTTCTCATATGTTTAGGACTCTATATGTCTCATAATTAAAAGAATAGCTCATAATAAGAGAAATACAAATTAATATTACACATATCTTATTTATCATACTGACAAAAAATCAAGAGTGTGATCACATATTTAGTTGGTAAGACTAAGAGGAAACAGACACATATTTGTTTCTAAAAAGTATGCAAAATGTTACGAACCCAATGGAGGGCAATTTGGCATTATTTAATGATTTTACATATGTTTTTATGTTTTCCCCTTTTCTAGGAATCTATCTAAAAGATAAACATGAAAATATGTATACACATGGATATTTACTGCACGATTTAAAAAGGTAAAAACCAGAAACAACCTAAATGCCCATTAACACAGGATGAATTGAATTAACTTTGAGATACTTACTATGGAGCACCATACAACTGGTTAAAAAAAAAAAAAAAAAGAGTGCTTTCTAATATGTGATCTCTAGGATATATTGTTAAATGAAAACAGCAAGTAGTATAAGCAATATGTATACTATATATTGTATTACCATTTATCTGAAAAAGGGAGTCTATGTGTGTGTATGTGTGTGGTATACATGCACATACAATGGGAGATTAAGCTATATTTAAATAAAATTATTACTTATATGTGATGAGAGGTAACATGTAAAGGAGACAGATATAAAAGTCAGGGGCAGGAAATTTACAAGATGAATCTTAGTATTTTGTCATTCCAGAAAGCAAGGAAGTTGTCAAAAATTATTGGAATAGTGTCAAAAGGACTCATGAATGTCTTGAAGTGGCTCCCACTGCACAAAGATGAGTCATCCTCATCACCAATAAGAGTAAAAACATCAGTGGGTTGAAATCAATAAAATATGTTAAAAATCCAGGAATTCCAATGATCATGTTTTAAAAAAAGATCACCTTTGGAGGATGCTAGGAAACCAACTCCTTGTTCTAAAAACTGATAAATAAAGGGAAAGAATCATACAGATTACTTGTTTTTAAAGTAAAAACTGTACCTCAGGGTATTCAAAAGTTGATGAGAAAAAATTCTGTCTATGGAAGTATTCCAACTAACATATAAAGATGTAATTACATAATTGGAATATTACCATTTTGCAAATCCCAAAGTAAACTCTGGATCTGGGAAATGATCCTCAGTGACACCTAATGCCACAGCAGTAGACAACTGGACATTATGCCTCTCTTGATGGAAGTTTAGAACACCATTTATGAAGTAGTCTTGCCAAAAATGTAACCTAAATATGGATCCAGCCTCTTGATCTAACCACCAGTACAGGAAATACACGGGGAACAGAGGAACAGATTTTCTTTAAAAAAATGAGAATACAATCAGCGATATCCAGAAAGCAGGAAAGTTCACAAGACAAATTACTCAATTTTTTCAACAGATCAATTTCAAAAATTTTTTAAATATAAGTTAAGGTAGCCCATGAAATAAAAAAATCCATGAGACGTACCAACAGAATGCAGTGGTGCACCCTGTTGGAATCCCAATTCGAACAAACCAGCAACATAATATCTATAAACAAACAAAAATAAAATAAAACATGTATGAGAAAATACTGACTAGATATTTGATGATGTAAGACATGACTAGGTTTTCTTATGTATGAAAATGGCACCATGACTGGGTTCATTAACAAGAGTTTTTTCTTTCAGAGACACATACTCAAATATTTATGCGTGAAATATTATGTATGGGATTTGCTTCAAAATAATTCGGTAGGCAGAGGCGTAAAGGAAGTTTGATTAAATGCAAGTGTGGCTGTGAGCTAACGAGTGTTGGGGCTGAATAATGGGTACATGCAGATGCACTGTACTTTTCTCTCTACAATAAGTGCTTAAAATTACCCACAATACACTACTGGTGGGAATGTAAAATGATGCAGCTGCTTTGGAAAATAGTATGAAGTTTCCTCAAAAAAATTTAAAAATAGAACTACCGTATGATCCAGCAATCCCATTTCTGGGATTTAACCGAAATAATTAAAATCAAGATCTCAAAGATATATATGCACTCCCATGTTCATTGCAGCATTATTCATAATAGCCAAAATGTGGAAATAACCTAAAGGTCTATCTATGGATAAATGGATAAAGAAAATGTGGCATATACACACATGGAATATTATTCAACCTTAAAGGAGAAGGAAATCCTGCTATATGCAACAATATGGATGAAACTGGAGGACATCGTGCTAATTGAAACGAGCTAGTCACAGAAGGACATGCATGACCCCCCTCATATGAGGTCTCTAAAATTGTCAAATTCCTGGAATCAAAGTGGAATGGTGGTGACCAGGGACTGCAGAGAGGGGGCAGTGGGGAATTGATCATCAACAGGCATAAAATTTCAGTTAAACAAGATACAAAAGTTCTAGAGACCTGCTGTACAACATTGTGCCCATAGTTAACACTACTGTATTATGCACTTAAAACTTTGTCAAGAGGGTAGATTTCATGTTAAGTGTTTATAACACAACCTTTTAAAAAAGAAAAGCAAAAAATATATATATCCATAATAAAAAGGTTAAAAAAGACCCACATACAAATTCTGGATCCACCATTTGTTTGCTTAATACCAAGCAAGTCACTTAACACGTTTTAAGCCCCCATTTTCTCATATGTAAAAGGGATATAATAATAACAGTTTTATAGGTTGTTTTGCCATCTCTATTTTTGGACCCTGATAATGGTTAGTTGAAAAGAGAAAGAGGTTTTGGAATTATTCTTACCAACAGTGTATATGTATAATTATGTATAATTTTAAACACACATGGCAGAGAGAAAAGTACAATGCACCTGTTTGTACTCGTTATTTAGCCTCAACTCCCCTTTAAATATCTGTCATAATTTTATGATACTAAGCAAGTACTTAACTTTTCTAGTTTCATTTTCTTTCATGTAAAATGGGGATCATACCAGCATCATACCATTGTTTTGTGGACTACGTAAAGTTGGAACTTTATAAATAACACTTTCTCTCCTCCGTGAAGCCATTTTGATTCCTAGTTGGAAATAGTCACTCTTCTGATAGATTTACTTTGATTACTATTATACTAATAATCTCCCTTGAATTATGATTTAAATTTTTTTTATGAAAAGACTCTGGGTCCTTTGAAAACAGATTATTCATATCCTCTACCTCATGGAAGGCGTATGGCACATAGTTGGAGATCAATAAATTTTGATGAATTAAATCCCTTGAATAGATTAGATGCTACCTCCAAAACTGATTAATCTTCTGCAACTACTGACACTGAATGCTCTGGCCATATATTACTTAAGTCTTTTAAAATGCACGTGAGATCCCTGGGAAAATGTCAGACTTTCTCCTGGACAAACAGTAAATGAGTTTGTCATATGTCAAGAAATCACCCAGTTCATTGTGTTGATAAACCTGGCCTGCAAATCCGACTCTGCTTTTTACCTATCACATTTACGGTTTGTCCAGGTTTGTTCCTACAAACGTGTCACAGATTCTTCAGTAGGAAATTGTTTCTAGCATAACGTTGCAGCTTTATTCCAAAAAGTGTGTCCCTATGAAGAACCACCTAGCACATATCCATGATGCTCCAAAGATAAGCAGTGATAATGGAAGGGTAGATTTCCATATATTGCCATTCCCCTTAAATCAGGTCAAAAACTAGCAGGAAAAATGAATGGAGTCTCCAGAAGTTAGTGGTTCTGGAAGACTATCTGAAGTGACAAACAAACCAACCTTAAATGTAGTTCAAAATATTTCCACTTGAGATAAAACTCAGTTTCAGCATTCTGAACATGGTGACAGCATAGTTTTTACTTCTGAGTATTGTAAGGCCCTTTTCTCATAAAACCTGGAGAAAGCCAAAAGCAGTTCAATTAAAGTGTCTAAATGTGGTCATCTTTTATCTATAGCTCCGTGGGACAGCTCAGCTAGAGCCTATAGAGTTCAGCTATGCACTCTTCCCAGAATATCCCCTAACGCTTCTCTGAAGCTATTCATTGTACAGGTCACTGTAGTAAAACTCACACCTCAGCACTCTCCCTGGACGCCAACAGGCAAACACTAGAGTGCAGTGCAGAGTAAAGAAAGGGTTTGCTTCTGAGTAAAAGGAAGATCATGATCTGTAATTTCAAAGTCCATCAAACAGAGTCCTATAAGAAAACATATGAGCTATGCATGAAGTTATAGGATCTATATCCAAAAAAAAAAAAGAGACAAAAAAATTAAGTCAAGCTCCTTCCAAAGTAAGACATTTGAAAGGAGATCATTGCAACATCATAAGTTCAACATAAAGTGATGCATTCATATTTTACAAGACAAGAACTGTACTAAAATCTTTAAAGTCTCTACACAATTGTGTTTGTCAAAACATATTTGGTGCCATAACTCACAAGTTTATTGACATTCTTAGTTTACATCAAATATTTTACTTATTGTGATACTGAAATTTTATTTCACTTCTTAGAAAATGTTATGCTTAAAAAGGGAGCAATCATGATATATTCCATAGAGTTTTCTCCAATTTACATCATCATTTTCTGAAGTAAACTGAAATAAGCCAAGGCTTTATGTAACTAAATCTTTCTATTATTTTCACAGCTCAGAATGAGAAGGGGAATGAAGAATAAATCTGTAAGAGAACAAAACGTAAATTCATTGTGCTCACAATGTTGCATTAATCGGGAAAACTCTCTGTAAAATTGATTAAGAGGGAACCTGAACAAATGACTACATGCATTCAGAAGAGGCTGCACTCACTAAAATAAACTAGAGTTTCATTTCTCCTTTAAAAAAAAATCTATTAGAAGTCTAGATCAGATTCTTCATCTGTGAAATAGATATCACAATTAATTCCTACCATATCTATCATAGAAAAATAGTGTGAGGTTAAAAAATGAGCTAATATATGGTGGGGGGGAGCTTTGTAAAAAGCAAAGGAGCTTAAAAATGTGAGTGATAATCAAGATGATCATTATCTGCTTATAGATAAAAATAGATAACATTACACCCAGCATGCAACAAAGCACTTAGCACATACTAAGTGTTTACTATATGTTTTAACTAAAATATTAATAGGTATTAGGCAGTCACATTGTCAAAAGTACTGATTTAAGCAAAATTAAACACAAAATAAGCCTGGAGCATCTTGTAATGCCGGAATGTAAGGAAGTACTGTACTCAGACAAGCAAACGAAGCACAATGATGAGGGAATGTCAAAGGAATAAAGGACCCAAATGAAAGAACTCCCAGGGGCCAAAAATGGAAAAATCTAAGCATTAAGATCAATGAAATAGAATTGGCTTACAACCCACAGTACAGAATAAATAGCTATAAGTCCACAGTGAAATTATTTAATTAATCAATTTAAGAATCAGTGGGGGAGGGACTTCCCTGGTGGCGCAGTGGTTAAGAATCTGCCTGCCAATGCAGGGGACATGGGTTTGAGCCCCGGTCTGGGAAGATCCCACATGCCGCAGAACAACTAAATCCGTGTGCCACAACTACTGAGCCTGTGCTCTAGAGCCCACGAGCTACAACTACTGAGCCCACATGCCACAACCACTGAAGCCCTTGCACCTAGAGCCTGTGCTCCGCAACAAGAGAAGCCACCGCAATGGAGAGTAGCCTCCGCTCACCGCAACTAGAGAAAGCCTGCGCACAGCAACGAAGGCCCAACGCAGCCAAAAAAATAAAAACGAATCAGTAGGGGAGAATAAACAAATTTCCTCTGTAGAAGGATTCCAAATAATTTATGTAGATTTAAATAATTTATGTAGATTCCAAATAATTTATGTAGATTTATGTATTCCAATAATTTATTTATTATTTATTTCATCCTCAAGGAGGATGCTGTGCAAGGCAACTTCATTTCGAGGAGTACAAGCAGGAAAGCAATAGGAGGAACAAGCAGGAACTTTACAGTGGAGAAATCTGACAACAATAACTCAGCCAGGTGATCAAGGTCAACAGCAAAAGCAATAAGTCATGTTGATAGTGTAGATCCTTGATATGATGTGATGAGAATGGCATTTTACCTCTGCAGTTTTCCTCTCCAAAATCCATAACCCCAGTCTAATTATGAGAAAATTATCGGACAAATCCCAATTAAGGGATATAATGCAAAATATCTAAACAGTACTCCACAAAATTGTCAAAGTCATTGGAAACAAAGAAAATATGAGAAGCTATCACAATCAAGAGAAGCCTAAGGAGATATAACAATGAAATGTAATGTGTTATACTGATCCTGAAACAGAAAAAGGACATTAGGTTAATACTAAGGAAATTTGAATAAATGGTGGATGTTAGTTAATAATAATGTATCGAGATTGGTTCATTAACTGTAGCAACTGTACCACACTAATGCAAGTCATTAATAACAAGGAGAACAAGATGTGGGGATGGAGAGGCAGGGAGTATTGGGGAATTCTCTGTTCTATCTGCTCGTGTTTTCTGTAAATCTAAAACTTAAATTGAAAAAGAAAGAGGCTTACCAAATATGCCTTTTCTTTTTTCTTTATAGGTAGTGCAAGGTACAGCAACTTGTCCTCCACCTTAGAGGAGATGTTGCAACACACTCCTGACCATTGGGTTTCTAAAAACTTCACTATGACGGCAGTCTTCCAAAATTTTGTGGGGCTTATCTCCCACCCTCTGGTTCACATAGGTCTTACTCAGACATGAAAAATACCCACTACTCTGTGCATATTATATTCAGTCAACATAATGTCCTCAATGTAGTGGATCATTATAACATTTTGTCAAATATCAGTGCAATCATGGCCTCTGGAGACCCTACTGTGGCAGAGAGAGCAGGAGGGTTGACACAGGCAGGCAACTTGGTGATGGTATATTGTTGTCTCTGCCAGGTAAAAGCAAACAGCTTCTGGTGGTCCTTACGATACAAAGAAAAAAGTCTTGACCAGGTCATAACTGCATATCAAGTGCCAGGAGATATGCTAATTTTCTTCAGTAAAAATACTACATACTGCAGATCTCCACCTGATAAAGTTTACAAGGATCCACAGCCATTCTCCAAAATCCATTCAACCTCTGCAAAAGCCAAGCAAGTTAAGGAATAATATGATATGATACATATCACCATCTCTCATTTTTTAAGTCTTTGATAGTGTCACTAATATCTGAAAATCCCCCTAGAGATGTGGCATTGCTACTGGTTTACTATCTTGGTAAGGGGCAGAAAAATTCAGAAGTTTCCATTTGCCTCTCCCACAATAATGGCTCTTACCCCATGGCCCCAAGGCAAGTGTGGGGATTCTTCCAGGTGCCAAGTATTTCTAATCCAATTATACATTGAGAAACTAGTGAAACAACACAGTGTGCCTATGAACTAACTGGGTACTCTGTGAGTCACATCTGGGTTGTGAGGCACATCCATGTATATCACCTGACCACAGCCACCATGGTATTTTGGGTCATCGGAAGTAGCAACAATCCAGAAGCAGTATTTAATAATTCCCAAAGGTCTGGGTATTTTTCCCTAGTGCACTTTCACTCTGCTAAGTTTATGCGGGCTTGAAGAGAGATTCACAGTATATACTTATGGCAATACTGCAGGGTTCTTCCTCAGGTGAACTTGACCTTTCCTTCAAGGATACCTGACTTTCCCTTTTCCTTCAATAAACCCAGGATACTCTGGGACTATGAACCTGCTTAGGTCTGGAAACCTAGTGAAAGCCCACGACTCTCCTCAAACATTGAATCACCAATCCCAGAGGATTTTCTGTTATAATTCAAGCAGTGTTCTTGCAGACTTCCCATCTATTTTATTCCTAGGGACACTGTGATCAATTAGCTACAGTCAGTGGTCCCTATGGACCAAAGTGTTCTGATTACTCTTATGTCCCTACTGGCCTTTCTAGTAAATGTGCCTACTTTGTCCTTGTCAATTGGCCACTTGGCCTCTGATACTCTGGCATCCAATTATCTCTGTTAAAATCAGGGAACTCATATAAAGAGTGGTGTTAGCCACAGTCATACCTGGCTACAAAGGAGAGCAACCCCAGACCTTTTCAAGGATGCAGGTGGTCCCCTCAATGTATGCATCAATATCTTCCCCAGTGAAGGGATTGAATTCTGGGCCTTTAATTCCTTCTTCCACATCATGCCACACAAGCACTGGATCTCAGTCTCATTAAAATAGGCCACTATTGACTTCAAGGTTTGGTTAACCAACCAAATAACTTGTTAGAGTCACCACCAACTCCATGAGCTAGCACATTAAATCCAGAATGTTCAATAACTGCACCCATATCAATGCATTTGGCCCAGCTTTTCTAGTGTTATTTCTATGCTCCTTGGTCTAAGTCCCTTAGAATCCACTTCCACATACATTCCCCAGGTTATGGATAATATATATCTGCAAATTTTGCAATTCTATTTCCTCTTGAGTCATTCTCCATACCTGATTCCTGAAGCATACTGAGATTTGGCCCTAAGAAGATCAACCGAACTTCAGAGGTATGTGTGTTCATTTCAAAAGGTATGAAACCCAGACCTATGGACTTTCTGGATTCTGTTACTTTTCTCAGAAAAAATAGAATAAAATAAAATAAAAAAATAATAATAATGGTTTGTTGGTTGGTTTATCTGTTTTAGCAGATAGCTTAATTGGACTAAAACCCCCAAATTTGTCTTTCCTTTAAAGGGTGGAAGCTGAAATCTTTGTTTAAGTTTTTAGCCTTAGCTGGGTTGCTTGGCAGCCACATGCATAGTTCAGAGATGAGCCAGAGATCAGAAAAGGGTTCATATGCAGAATGTAGGTCTTTAGGTCTCCAGCTCTCCTCCTTTTGGGGTTGAAATCCCCACTCCATCTGCTGTGGTCAATACAAATCCTACCCTCTGGTTTTTCAAGCCAGTAAGACCACATATTTCTATCAGAGTGTCAGTCATTCTGCATGGTGATAACAGGAGTCTGCGCTCAGGCAAAGGGCCAACCAGTGTCATTCCCTTCTTGAAATGGTTGTTTTTTTTACTTTTAACTATTTAACTTTTATAACTGTTATCTGTAGGAAGGTTGGGGCAATAGGAATTGCTTTGCCATTCCTGGATATAAAACCTTTTCCAAACTGAGATTTTAAAAGGCTCAGCAAAAAATAGTATATGTCAAATCTATTTTTCATATCACTTATGTGGCAGATTGTGTTTTCCTAAGTGACCACAGCAACATCTCCCCCATCCTTTTTGGTTTTTTCCAAAGTGACTTTAGCACTTCTCCACCAAGAGTTGTCATTTATGTTTCTTATCCTCTTGAGTCTAAGTGAGGCTTGTGCCCACTCTGACCAATAAAGTACAGTGGGTGTGATGTCATATGACTTCAAGGCTAGGTCAACAAGAGGATATGCATCCACAAGGCTTCTCTTCTTGGATGATAGCTCTTGGGGACTGAGCCAGCCAAAAACCAGCCCCTACCACCAAACAAGTGGGTGAAAGAGCATTTGGATGATACCAGATTCCAGCCTTCAAGTCTTCCAGCCGAGACCTCATACATCATGCAGCAAAGACAAGCTGGTCTCATTGTGCCTTCTCCAAATTACTGACACATAGAATTTATGGTTGGCGTTTGCTACTGAGTTTTGGGGTAATTTGTTAAACAACAATAAATGGCCACAACAAGTTAGATGTTAGGATTATCCAGCTATGACATCTGTAACAATAATGGTTTCCAGTTTATTTGGGTTGATATGGATGCTTAAAGAGATGCTCCCTTTCTCTCTCACAATTCCCTCCTAAAGTGACAAGTTAAAAAAGGAAGTCAAATTTCCCATATAGAAGAGGACAGTTAAATGTATTCCCTCATTAGGACCTCATGTCCCTTGGAAATTTGAAAAGACTAGACAGTTATTTAAACCTGAATTCTTTGTCTCCAAGAATCAATAATTTAATTTTTATTTGGAGTATTTATGAGTTAATTATATTGCTTCCTGGAATCACATATATGCGAGGTCAACTCTTCACCATACAAGCCAGCATTTCTTGAATTTTAAACAGGAGACTAATGCTCTTAGTACAAATTCAATAAAGGGAGAGTTAAGCAAATTTTGTCCACCTTTTTCAAATAATAAATAAAGCATGTATTAGGTAAACAGTTGCAAATAATAATAAAGGATAAGTGCACAGCTCCATACCCAGGGGTGAGAGTGGGAGGGGGAGGGGGAAGATGAGTTATAGCTATAAGCTTCCTTCTGAAGAAGACAATTTGAGAAGGGATTCAACATCAAGGGAATTACATAGGACATGTTATATAAAGGTGGACTTAAGTATTTAAAGATAAAACTTCCATGCTATATTTCTTTTGAGTTGTTTGTATTTTCTTTAAAAGTCATTGATATACACGAGCTTTCCAAAGACAAATATGGTCTAAAATCTATCACATATGATTACAGAAGAAAACAAGAGAGGTAGATAAGATAATGGCAAATTAATGCTGGTGTAGTTAAGGTCAAACTCATTCATCACTAATGGCAATATAAATTGGTACAACACTTTTGGAGAGCTACTTGGCAATGCCTATCAAGAGAAATAAAAATGTTCATATCCAATCACTCAGTGATCCCACTGTTGGGAATTTTTCCTAAGAATTACATTAAAAGCATAAAACAGCTATAAGTATGAAGGTTTTTATTTCATAAATTTTTTAGACTCACTAAAAAACTGGAAACAATCTAAATGATGAACAATTAGAGAATGGTTTTGAAAAGCTAGTGAACTCTTATGTAGTTATTAAAAATAATAATTTTAAAGGCTATGTAGCACCATGGAAAATATGCTAGTTTTGTGATATAACATTAAATGATAATAGAACAATACAAATAGAAAATGCTACTATACTAAGTAAAAAAATAAATATAAAATGTGGGCAAGTACTGGATGTGAACACAAAAAAATGTGTTGTTTTTAGGAGTTGTGAGCATCTTCAGTTAATTTAACCTTTTTAACTGTTGATATCCTTTAATTTGTAAACAATGCTGATTGTACAATAAATGATAATAGACCCATAATCCTTACAACATTGTTGCTATTTATTTAGATGTCTGTCATCTCTTAGAGCATTAGTAAAAAATTATGCTAGCCATTCTAACAGGTGTGAGGTGATATCTCATTATGGTTTTAATTTCCATTTCCCTGATGATTAGTGATATTGAGCATATTTTCATGTACCTGCTGGCCATTTGTATGTCTTCTTTGGAAAAACATCTATTCAGTTCCTTTGCCCCATTTTTAACTGGATTGTTTGGGGGCAGGACAGGGGTTGTCAATGAGTTGTATGAGTTCTTTATATATTTTGGATATTAACCCATTATCAGATATGATTTGCAAACATTTTCTCCTGTTCTGTAACTTAGCTTCTCATTTTGTTTATTGTTTCCTTTGCTGTGCAGAGGCTTTTTAGTTCCATGTAGTCCCTGTTAGAATAGCTATCATCAAAAAGATAAAGGATAACAAGTGTTGGTGAAGATGTGGAAAATAGGGAACGTTTGTGCACCATCGGTGGGAATGTAAATTAGTAAAGCCACTATGGAAAACAGTATGGAGCTTCCTCAAAAAATTAAAAGTACAACTGCCATATTGTCCAGCAATCCCACCTCGGGGTATATATCCAAAGAATATCGAAAAGATATTTGCATTCCCATGTTTTTTGCAACAATAATCACAATAACTGAGATATGGAAACAAACTAAGCATCTGTCAATGGATAAATGGACAAAGAAGATGTGGTATATATACACAATGGAATATTATTCAGCCATGAGAAAGAAGGAAATCTTGCCATTTGCAACAACGTGGATAGACCTTGAGAGAATTATGCTAAGAATTATGCTGTCTGAAATAAGTCAGACAGAGAAAGACAAATACTGTATGATATCACCTACATGTGGAATCTGAAAAAGCAGAATTCATAAAAATAGAGAGTAGAATGATGGTTACCAGGGGCTGGGGCTGGAGTAGCTGGGGAGATGTTGGTCAAAGGGACAAACTTCCAATTAGAAAATGAATATGTTTTGGGAAACTTGGATATAAAATTTAAATAGATAGGTCTGGCTCTTCTTCCCAAATAGTCCTCATCTGGTCAAAAAAAGGAAAAAAATATATACATAGGGACTCCATAATATTCCTTTTTGTTTAATTTCATTCCTTCATCCCAAATGCAGACACACACATACACATACACGGAAACATTTTAAGAGAGAAAGATATCCAATTGGCTGTTACATTTGCAAATGTCCCCTTAGCCCAGGGACTAGCTCTTGGCAAGCTCTCAATAAATATTAGATACTAATTTCAACACTTTAACTAGATCAACCTAGATTGCAAGTATTTAGGTCCCATGGGACTACTCTGATTTGACTAAACATTAACCATTAGAAAGAACTTCAACCTACAATAAAATATTAGCCAAGTATTAAAACTTCTTTAACAGAACTATAAAATAAGTAGGGGAAATAATGTGAATAAATGTATGAGCCCATGGATGGATGGTGTGGAGGGGAAAAATGTTTCAAATTATTATAGTTTCCAGATTAGAATTCTGGGCTAGACAATTAGGATCTCTATCTGCATGGGGGTTTTGTTTGCTTGTTTTAATCTCCAAAAGCTTTCTGAACCAAAAAGCTTGTAAAGGCATATGTATATTAATTATTTTTAATTCTCCAAACAATTGTCTGATGCTTTGAGTGATTATATAAATTCGACCTTATATAAATCCTTTCTTTATAATTTTCCAGCATCTCAAGATATTAAAATAAAAATTAGAAAGCAATTTAAGAACATAAAACATCCCACTTACAAAGATTCAGATGCTACCTTTAGCAGTAAGTACTAGTAGAGTAATTTATAAATCTGCTTTCTCAACGTACTAGTATCATTCTGAGTGATGGTTGTATAACTATATCCTTTTGAGCCCCAGGGTTCCTTGGGGATAACTCAAGGGCAACAGCAGGGGTGGGGAGAGTGGGCAGGTTTCTGGGTCTCCCATAATGCCTCCCTTTCCCACTCCCATTCAACCACAGTTCCAGTTTTATCGATTTTATGTGTGACGATAATTTTCCTTTAGAGAAAAAATGGTTTTACTCCCACTAAATATTTGAAAGTTCTAAATATTACCATGAAATTAATCTGCAACAGCTAGAATTCAAAAGATGTCATTAAAGTCCTCAACTAAAATAGCAAAAGCATAAATATTTATCATTGTACAGAAGAGTACTAAGAATGAAAAATTAGCTAAAATAAGGTGGTGGAGGAAAGGATAAAAGAAAAGAAATACACTAGCTTTATGATTGTTTATAGCAAGAAAGTAAAAGAAAATGTCCAATGTATGAAATAATTAAGAAAATTATATAACTTAATAGTTCTAAAATAGCCACTGGAACACAAAGGCAAACCTTCTTAAATACCACATTATTTAGGAATTATACAGTAGAAGTAAAGTTAAAAATATGAACTAAATGTGATTTTTGAAAACAGCAAAAACGTAAAGTATAATTAATTTCAAAGAACAAGATTTGGGCTTCCCTGGTGGCGCAGTGGTTGAGAATCTGCCTGCCAATGCAGGGAACACGGGTTCGAGCCCTGGTCTGGGAAGATCCCACATGCCGCGGAGCAACAAAGCCCGTGAGCCACAACTACTGAGCCTGCGCGTCTGGAGCTTGTGCTCCGCAACGGGAAAGGCCGCGACAGTGAGAGGCCCGCGCACCGCGATGAAGAGTGGCCCCCGCTCGCCACAGTTGGAGAAAGCCCTCGCACAGAAACGAAGACCCAACACAGCCCTAAATAAATAAATAAATAAATTTATAAAAAAAAAAAAAAGAACAAGATTCAAATATACCTGTCAGAAAAGTATAAATGGGTTAAACTTATATCTTTAAGAAAGGAAAGAAAGTAAAAGCATGAACAAAGGTATACAAGGCAAATACAGAAAGAGAAGGAAGTCAGGGGAAAGGGGAGGGAGAAAGGAGGAAGGTAAAGAGAGGAGAGAAGAAGGAGAATGAAGGAAGGGAGGGGAAAAGGGAGAAAAGAAGGAAGAAAGAAGAAAGAAGGAAGGAAAAGAACAGGTTGTAATCTGAATATCAGGCCATGTTGAATTCATGTTATAAAACATTAAATGAGACAAAAGGTCACTATATAAAGTTAAAAGTAGATATTCACAGTGAAGATTTTTTTAAAAAGTCAAGATTGGCAATGCACCAAAAGATATAGCATCAATATTCACAAAGCAAAAACTATAGGAATTATAAAGAAAAACACAAAGTAGTAGAATTTTACTCACCTCTATTAGTCTTTGACAGATCAAGAAGGAAAAAAGTAAGAAATAATAAAGAAGACTTAAATGACATAATAAAGTAGTACTAATTAATATAGATCAAGTTCTGTTCCCTGAAATAAAAAACTACAGCTTATTTTTACATAGAACCATCATAAATAATGGCCATTATATTAGGATATAATGAAAATCATAACTAATTCAAAAATATTAAAGGAATACAGGCAACATTATCTGATCACAATGCAATACAACTAGAAATTAA
The DNA here is from genome assembly GCF_009873245.2 of Balaenoptera musculus. Classification (NCBI taxonomy): domain Eukaryota; kingdom Metazoa; phylum Chordata; class Mammalia; order Artiodactyla; family Balaenopteridae; genus Balaenoptera; species Balaenoptera musculus. The sequence continues at coordinate 57,797,011 of NC_045801.1, read as the reverse complement.
TAATAAAACTGAAAATAAAAATACATTTATTGATTGGGTGACTTTGTACAAGTTGTCTATCTTTTTAATTGCATCAACTGCAAAGTTAAAATAATACTTAAATCACAAGGTCATTGTGAAAATTTTATGAACTTTAAAACATTACACAACTGTAAAATACTATCCAAAAAGAATTATCTTCCTCCTCACACATGAGAAGTGATTTAATTTGGCAGCTCCAAAGATTTGAACTTGGTCTCTACTGTTTACATGTGGCTATTTAAATTAACTAAATTAAATTAAAGTAAATTAAAATTTTAGTTCTTCAACACTAGCCTTATTTAAAGTACCCACTAGTTACATGTGGCTAGTGGCCACCATCTTGGACATCAGAATATTTCCATCATTACAAACAGTTCTATTGGATAGTCCTAGCTCTTGTTGGGGAAATCAACCAAATATCTAGAGGTTCATGAGAATTATTTAAGTTTTACTTCAGCAAATTAACAGGGTCCTTTTAGTGAGAGTCTCAGATGATTTTTTTTCCCACTTCACTTCCTAATTATACTAAAAGATCACCCTCTCACTTAATATAATCCAAATACATTAAGGTGCTAATTGAATATGATGAGTAAGCTGTGCATACTAATTGTCACTAATAAGTTTAATGCTGATTGCTTAAGCCTATAATAGCTACTCACCTACAGAATGGTTCAAGTCAACTTGATATCCCTCATTCTTCATTAGGAAAATGTGTTTATTAAGTTGACACCATTATATGTGAGCCCAGAGGATTTTCACCGTGGGTAGTCATTTTAAAGTTGAGAAGTATACCATATGTGAACCCTGAACAAATTGCTCGTGCAGCGGAAGGTGACTCTGACAACCACCCATTTTTCAGTGATGTTTAGAGCGTTCCATTTTGGTAAGCCTGAATCAATAATAAGTACCTCTATGTCTACTACATTTCTTCATTCATTTAGTATATTTTAAAATTCCTAGTCCCACTTACTTGTCTTGTGATCCTGGGCAGTTCACTTATCTTCTCTGGGCTTCAGAGTCTCCTTCCTTAAGTTGGGGAGGGGGAGGGGATGAGAAATGGCAGCCTAATCACAAGTTTATTTCCCCTTTTCCCTCCCAGTTGAGGAAACTCTACTTAAAAAATACTAGAAACTAGATCTAAATTGTCCTCACCACAAAAAGATATAATAATTATATGACATGACAGAAGTGTAAGCTAACACTACAGCAGTAATCATATTGCAATAAATAAATGTATCAAATTAATAGGTACACCTTCAACTTATACAATGTTATATGTCAATTACATCTCAATTAAAAAAAATTAGGGCTTACTTGGGGAACTTGGAGAGGTCACAGATATACCTAAGAACTGATTTTTTTAAATATCAAACCAATTAGCACTGACCAAGACATTTAGTATAAAAATAAGGGGGTAAAACTTTAATTCATGGCTCAAAAATTATAACCAAGGGTAAACAAAGTCAAAATAACCTATATTTTTAAAAATCATAATATTTTATCAAAGGATAGAGTGTAAAACATGAGTAAATAAGGCAAAATAAAAACAAAAATTCTTCCTAAAATAACATATAAATTTAATGCAATTATAAGCAAAATCCCATTAGTTTTTTTAACTAGATGAAATATATCTAATATTTGTATGGAAAAATAAAGGTATGAAGTCTGTCAAGAAATTATCAATAATGAAGATAGTGACTGGGTGTATACATTATTATCAAAACTTACTATGAAGCTCTAGTGTGATAAAAGCACAGGAATAGACAAATACACCAGTAGAACAAATTCAAAAGCCAAGAAACAAATACAAGTGTATGAAAAAACCTCATTTATGATAAAGGTAGCAAGTCAATTCATTGGGAGAAAAATAAATTATTCAACAAACAGTGCTGGAAAAATTGGCTCTCTGACTATTTACAATAGCCAGGACATGGAAGCTACCGAAATGTCCATCAACAGAGGAATGGATAAAGATGTGGTACATACATGCAGTGGAATATTACTCAGTCATAAAAAAAGAACAAAATAATGCCATTTGTAGCAACATGGCTGGACCTAGAGATTGTCATACTGAGTGAAGTAAGTCAGACACAGAAAGACAAATATCATATGATATCACTTACATGTGTAATCTAAATAAAGGGTACAAATAAACTTATTTAAAAAGCAGAAGTTGAGTCACAGATGTAGAAAACAAACATAGTTACCAGGGGATGGGGTGGGGGATGGATAAATTGGGAGATTGGGATTGACATATACACCCTACTACATATAAAATAGATAACTAATAAGAACCTGGTGTATAGCACAGCAATACTCTGTAATGACCTACATGGGAAATGAATCTTAAAAAAAAAGAATGGATATATGTATATGTATAACTGATTCACTTTGCTGTTCACCTGAAACTAACACAACATTGTAAATCAACTATACTCCAATGAAATTTTTTTAAAAATTAGTTATCCATATGGAAGAAAATAATCATATATAACAGCATAAATAATCCTCAACCTCTGTTCAAATATATAAATGTAAAAGTAAAATAAAATATTAGAAGAAAATATTGGAGAATAATTTTATAATATTATGACAAAGATGACCATCCAAAACAACATATGAAATGCATAGGTATAAAAAAAAATTGACAGATTTGATTATACAAATAGTTTTAAAACTTCAGTATTGAAGGGAAAAAACCTGAACAAATCCAAAAGATAACAATTTTAGTTATGATGGGGTAAGATCCTCTATGTTGTTAAGAAAAAAACAATCAACCTAATTTTTAAAAGGATAAATTATATAAATAAGCAATTCACCAAAGAGAAAATATGAAAAACTATGCATTAAAAAAGATGTTCAATGTCACTAAAAATCAGAGAATAGTAGCATACCATTTTCAGCCATCATTTGGCAAAATTTAAAATAACTGATAACACCCAGAATATTAAGAATATAATTTAAAGAATATTTGCTTACATTGTTGATAAAAGTAATCTGGTTAAAGAAATCAATATTTTAATGTATATACCATTTGACCCAACAATCCTACATTTATGAATGTATACTACAGAAATAAAAGCATTAATACATAATGCAACATTGATTTGTAACATCAGCAGCTTAAATATTAGTCATCCAGGTGATGCATTTTATATTATATAATATGTTATATTTTATAAATGTTTATATATGTTTGTATTCAAATACATATAAGATGACATTCTGTATGGCTCATGCATCAATTCCTTTCCCAAGCAGCTCTCGTCTACTTACACCTGTCTCCATCTCCAAAGAAGGGAGAATCAGGAGCAGATCCACCTTTCCACGTTTAGAGCTTATATAATTTGGGAGGCTCCAGTTACAGAAAAAAACAAAACAAAAAACAAAAATTCCAAATACAAATTTAGATATTGATATTACATTGTCGACAAATATACATAGGAGTTTTGTCCCTGGAACACTTGTTTCTTTAGGCCATTTTGCCGAGTGTGGTTTCATCTAGAACTGCCAGACTTCATCTGGAAAAGATACATGAATACACCTAAGACTCAGTCCAATGCATCAGGATGCATGAGACATGCAACTTTATACACTGTGGTCATACAAGTTTGTGCCTTGGAAACAAGAATTCTGGTAAATTCTACTTCACATGATTCCTGTCAAAGAAAGGAGAGAAATAAAAGATACTTTATACAGATGAAATTGCTGACGAGTGGGTTTCCATTTTTCCTAGGCATATCTGAGCACTAAATCCTCCACCTCTAATTGTATACATCTGAGGATCAGAAGACTTTTTTCTAGACTAACTTCTAGCCCCATATATTTCAAACCTTATTTCTCCTCTAAACATCCCATTCCCAGACACAGTAAGGAACGCATCACATATGACAGATCGCAATGCAACTTCCGGTCCCACAATTTCTGATGATCCAGGTGAATTGGCCCAAAAGGTCCTGGGAGTGCTCCTGGAAGTCGCACCGAACCAGAACACTTACTGATAACTGTTACACGTGGAGAAGAATGAAAACCATCAAAATAATCCCACTAAACTCAAATCTATGCCCCACTAAATTTCTTAATAGATCCCCAAAATGCTTTGGCCATTGTACTTCCGCCCATCATAAGGCGAGGTAGGCCTGAAGGGAAGTTTAGTGGAACTGGAGAGCAGCTCTGTTTGTGACTAAAATAGGATGCTTTTGCAAATGAAGGAAGAACATACAATTACATACCACATTGCTAGGGCCCCTCCCAGGATCTTGGAAACAAGTGAGGGTCTTAGAGACTGAGCTTAGTAAGCTTCACAGTGAATCCGACTGTGGGGAGAAGATAATATATTTTCACATTGTCAAATTTGCCCACTCATAAAATCTGCTTATTATCCACTCTTTATCCTTAGATTTATGTCCCATTATTAACAGCTCCAATGCCCAATTACCAACTAGCAGTTGGTTGATATACCAACTAAGAGTTTCATGCTCTCTGAAAGGAAGCCAAAGTCTTTAGAGTCTGATTTCATTTTATTCCACACAGTATTTCTAAGAGGCAAGAGATCATTCAAAATAAAAAACAAGGATCCAGACCTAGACTGAGCTAAGGGCAGGGTCTCCTGGTTTGAGGCTTGTTGGAAGGAGGGAGGACAGTGTCCCCAAGGGGGTCGGCTGAGTGGGGACAAGGACAAAGGGATGGGTGATGGCAACAGGTCACAGTGGGCAGGAAAGGATAAAAGCGGCCACATAAGGTGGTTTAGGCAGAGTTGGAGGTTCCGGAGGGAGATAAGCAGTTTCAGGTTTGCAGTTGGCTGCTCGCCCTGTGAGATCAAAATGCAGAAACAGTAGTGAGCAGGTGTGTGCATCCCCCAGGGGAGGGCAGTCCCCAGCCCACCCAGTCTCACACCCTGGGCACACCACTTCTGGGCCCAGGCAACCAGAGTGTCCCTGGCACAAAAAGCTGTGGTTTGTAATTGGGGTCCCCCAACCTGTCTTTAGTCACTCTGGGTGGCCCCTCCCTCCTGGGGGCTCCTGAGGCAGAAAGAGAACCTGCTGAAAGACCACATTCCACACCTGCGGGCCCAGAGCAATGGAAACGAAATTGAGTTATTTGTAGTGAGGTGGATGGAGTTAGAGTCTGTCATACAGAGTGAAGTAAGTCAGAAAGAGAAAAACAAATACAGTATACTAACACATACATATGGAATCTAAGAGAAAAAAAAAAAGGTCATGAAGAACCTAGTGGCAAGACGGGAATAAAGACACAGACCTACTAGAGAATGGACTTGAGGACACGGGGAGGGGGAAGGGTAAGCTGGGACAAAGTGAGAGAGTGGCATGGACATATATACACTACCAAACGTAAAATAGATAGTTAGTGGGATGCAGCCGCATAGCACAGGGAGATCAGCTCAGTGCTTTGTGACCACCTAGAGGGGTGGGATAGGGAGGGTGGGAGGGAGGGAGACGCAAGAGGGAAGAGATATGGCGACATGTGTATATGTATAACTGATTCACTTTGTTATAAAGCAGAAACTAACACACCATTGTAAAGCAATTATACTCCAATAAAGATGTTAAAAAAAAAAAAAAAGGTGTGGAGGAGCCTCAGGGGTGGTCTTGATAAGAGCCACGAAGAGCACGGGGCATGGTTATCTCCACGGGGAAACCGTGACCACCCTACAAGGGAGAGTATGCTATATTCAAGTAGCACCAAGGTTTGAGAGCAACTTTATCCAGATCAGCGAAAGACAAGCGAGCAATGTGCACCACAGAGTGTGAATGGTGACTGTGGGTGTCACATGCACCTGCCCTGCCTCCCGTTCCCAGAAGTCACGCTACTGGTCCACCAGCTGCGAGCTGGGAAAGAGCACCCAGGGAAAGCCTGCAAGTCTGAGAGGACCCTAGGAAGGCCCAGGCTGCTTCTCTGGAAGTCTGGAAAGACAGCCATTCGTGACCGTGAAAAGCAGCTCCGCCTCAAGCTTGTCACTGGCTGCTCTTTTACCTTCGGCTGTTCATCCCTTTAGAGGCAAGAGATCTTTTCATTTATTGAAAACAAAACTTGTTTACCTCCTGAGCCCAGCAATGGCGGTACGCCAGTACCCAGGCCATCCCATCTGGGGACATAGTGGACATACCTGTGTTTGAGGCAGAGGCACCTAGCAGTTATCACAAAAACTGGGGAGGAGATCATCTAAGACTGGTTCAGGGTCTTCCAAGAGCCCCAGAAGACCCTCAAAGCCCATTTAACCACATTATCCCCAGGTTCTGAAAATAGGAAACTCAGGGGATTGGCTTTTTATTAGAGAACATCAGAGCTGCCATGCTGAATATGAGTCAGAGACGGACATCATGTCTAAGGCTGTGAAAGCAGCATAGAGGTCACATGCAGCCAACAGAGCATGACGAGGGACAGAGATGGCTGGGACCATATAACTGAGACCAAGAAGACAGTAAACTTTGAGGCCCATCAAGAGGAGCCAGAGCATGGGGACCAAGCTATTTCCAGCTCAGCTTTTTTAGTTTGAAATAAATCAAGCCATACAGACTCAGAATGAAATGCTCCCTTTTTTAAATTTACATATTCCATAGCACAGTGGTAACCTCACAGAGGGTTCTGTGATACCACCTGTGTTGCAACCTGACAATCTTCTCCAGGAAAGCAGAGACCCACCTCACACCCATGTTCCACAGAGCTGCCTCAACCACTGTTGGCCTTTGTTTCCCCTAGGCCATGATTGAAAGTCATCTTGTGGGCTAGGAAGCATCACCACTTCCTTCTTCAATTCCTCTTCTTCCCTCTGAATGTGCTTGAACATAAAGTTAAATCCAGTCCATCAATTAAGCAAAAATAGGATTCGTGTCCCCTCTGGATATTCAGGGATGGGAGGAGGGGGCATGGCAGCATTTGTTGGCAATCAGAATGGGAAAGGCTACCGTCTAGATGTAGCAACTTCACTTTTAGGTATATACCCTGGAGGATAAAGTATAGTTTTAGGAAAATATAATACTAACTCTCACACATGCTCTTTAGGAGACAACTATAAGAATGTTTGTAGCCAAATAACTTATAAGAGCAAAACACTGGAAATAACATCAATTGTCCATCAACTGTAAAATTGATAAATTATAACATACAGTGGGGTACCATACAATCATGGCAGCTACACTGGCATGGATGAATCCCACTGTTGAGTATTAAAAGCAAGTCACGTAAGAACACGTGTTATAGTTCCTTTTATAGAATAGTTCAAAAGCAAGAGCAAATTATTTACAGCATATACTTGGCAAAATTAAAGGAACACAATTATCTCTAGAAAGGAGGGAGATGTCGTCAGAGTTGTACACACAAGTGTTTTAATAGTGTTGGGAATTGTTCTCCCTCATAGACAAGGTGGCAGGTATTCAAATATTTTTAAATATTGTCATGTTTTGACATTTCTGAAATCAGGGGGATCTTAAGAGATGTAGTTGTCATTTCATAGAAATCTTAACCAGTTTCTTCTAGCAATACCTTACTTTTTCTGTATTTAACGTATGTCAAAATTAGAAGTCTGAGAAAAATTTGTAATAAATACAAAATAAAAATTCAGAAGGACAAGAAAAGATGTGTCCATAGGTCATGGTGTTAGATTTTCATTTCAACAGAAACGTCTGCATTTATTCCACTGAACATGACACATGTCACATCAAAGGGGGTTACCAAAAGTGTTTCCCTAGTTGTTTATAGCCTTGGATAGAGGCTTGGGGGTAATCTTCAAAGACATTTTTGAGTATTCTTTTGGCATAAGTAGATAAATAAGTAGTTGAAGCATTGCTCTTTGTTCTGTCAGACTTCCTAAAAATCTAAGCTTAATAAAAGAATTCTGAACATAGTGATCAAGTATTCACTAGAAAAATGCAAACCTGGTGACATCCAGCTGAAGATCAGTTTTTTCAGAGCTTCACACACTGCCTATGTGGTATGAGTGAATTTCTGTGTTCCTAAGAACCTTCATTTCCCTGGCCACTATCCCCTATTACAATAAAGTTCTCCTATAAAATGTGACTAAAACTATTTCATCCAAGGATTCTTCTGCACACCAGGGTTAAAGAAAAAGAAAAAAGAGAAGGACTTGTTTTCTTTAGCTCCAATGTGTTACTTAATGTCAACAAGATAAGCTAAAATCCCATTCCATTTAATACCAATTCAAGTATAAAGACTCACTTCCTGGTATATTTAGGTCTGGTTTTATGGGAAAGATCCCTGGAGGAGTGGAAAGTAATTCTTTATACATTATAGTAAAAAAAAAAAAGGATAAAGAGAGGTATAGAATTGGTGAAGAGGGATACAACTGGGAAAGTACAAGTGGGAGAATTAGTTTTGCTTTTTATAAAAGAATTGTTGATTTTCATTCAGAAATAATCTGGACATAAATCTGATACTTTCATTCACATGACCCACATCTCTGCACTCCCTAAATACAGTTATAGCAAGTAAGTATAAAGGTGAGCTGCCAAATTTCAAAACTAACCTGTTTTCAAAGTCATAGGGGGGATAATTGTGGAAAAAAGTGTTAGGCTCTGTTTATAAGAAGTAGAGTACTTACCTGCAGCAAGCAGTAACATCACATGAAAATAAGACAGAAATGCCAGTCACATAGCCAGCCTTATGTTAGCATTGAAAAGTTTGACCACCAGATTTTTTTTCTTTTTTTTTTTTACTGAAGTAAAGTTAATTTACAATGTTGTGTTAGTTTCTGGTGTAGAGCAAAGTGATTCAGTTATACATGTGGATGTCTATATTCTTTTTCAAATTCTTTTCCATTATAGTTTATTATAAGATATTGAATATAGTTCCCTGTGCTATTCAGTAAATCCTTGTTGTTTATCTACTTTATATATGGTAATTTGTATCTGCTAACCCTAAACTCCCAATTTATCCCTCCCCCTCCTTTCTCCTTTGGTAACCATAAGTTTGTTTTCTATGTCTGTGAATCTGTTTCTGTTCTGTAAATAATTTCATTTGTGTCATATTTTAGATTCCACGTATAAGTGATATTGTATGATATTTGTCTTTCTCAGTCTGACTTACTTCACTTAGCATGATAAACTCAAGGTCCATCTATGTTGCTGCAGGTCTGACCACCAGATTTTATACAAAGAACCAGACCCCATTGTAGGAAGTGAACAGTTACTCAGAATCCAACACAGCTTCAGCAAAAGGGTTATCCTACCATGCCTAAGCAGAAAGTATTTATTGATCCTTTTTACCGTAGATCATAGCAGTGAATAAGACTCAACTGCTCTCTCCGTCTCTGTTCTTCCAGCTCCTGCGACTATGCACTTCCTTCCTCTCTCTCTTAGCTGGCTTGCCCTCCTTCACAGTTTCTACTAGGACCTCTCATCTGATCTTGTGCTGTCTCCTTTTCAGACATCAAGCCCAGAGACTTGCAAGCAGTGGTGGAGGGAGCTGGGAATATAAGTGGATTCCAGGACTCTCCCTGAGTTGAGGAGTCAGAGCTGGGAACCCAGGAGGCCAAACCAGCTAGAGTTCACAGAGCAGAGCACCACAGAGAAGACACCTGCACACAGAGAGAGCACTAGAGATCTGTTAATCATCCTTTTTGGGTCTTCAGGTAGCACTAATCAGTACATCTGTATAAGGTCTGTGGAAGGAAGAACCCCTGTGACTCACCCAAGGCTGGGAATGCCATATGCTCTCACCAACTAGGGTAGAAAACTTCATAGTACATGATGCAGCAGGTAGAATAGTCAGAGGCAATTGTCCCAATACTTAAAAAAAAAAAAAAGAAAAAGAAAAAACATAAAATAAAAGCTGCATGGCTTCATCTAAAAAAAATGTAAACGCAAGACTTAAAAGGATCAAACTGTTTCCAAGGAACTTCATTTTGTCCCAGAAAGCTCAAAGGTATTCATGGACTATAAAAACATGCAGCATCGGGCTTCCCTGGTGGAGCAGTGGTTGAGGGTCTGCCTGCCAATGCGGGGCACACGGGTTCGAGTCCTGGTCTGGGAGGGTTCCACCTGCCGCGGAGCGGCTGGGTCCGTGAGCCACAGTTGCTGAGCCTGCTCGTCTGCAGCCTGTGCTCCGCAACGGGAGAGCCTGCGATGGTAACAGGCCCGCGCACCGCGATGAAGAGTGGCCCCCGCTCGCCGCAGCTGGAGAAAGCCCTCGCACGGAAACAAAGACCCAACACAGCCATGGATAAATAAATAAATAAATAAAAAGTGGGGAAAAAAATATGCAGCATCTAACAAGGTAAAATTTACATTCAATGAAAGTCACATTCTGACATTTAATATAAAAATTACAAGGCATGCAAAGCCACACAATATGATTCTTCAATTGCAATAGACCTAGAAATAAAACAGATGATAAAATTAACAGGAAAGGACTTTAAAACAATTATAACTGTATTCCATGCATTCAAAAAACCAGAAGAATGATTAATCATGTTAAATAGGGAAATAGGTGATCTAATAATGACCCATATCAAACTTGTGAAGATGAAAAATATGCCTGAGATAAAAATTACAGTGGATGGATTAACAGCATATTAAAAGATCAGTGAACCTGAAAACACAGCAATAAAAACAATTCAAAATAAAACAAAGAGAGAAAAAAATAAATAAACAAAGCTCCAGAGATGTGGACCACTTCAAATTAAGGGAAACAAATGACATGAGCCCTATGATTACCTCAGCTGACCGAGGTATTTGAAGAAATAATGACAGATGATTTTTTTTTTTGTAATTTGATGAAAAGTATAAACTCACATATCCAAGAATCTAAAGCATGAATAAAACTACAAGGGACATCAACATCAAAACATTTAAAATTATGACAAAGAGAAACATCTTAAAAGCAGCCAGAGGAAAGAAAGACACCATTACCTACAATGAACGAAGGATAATCACAGACTTTTCAGAAACTATGCAAGCCAGCAGATGTGGAGAAAGATTTTTAAAGTACTGAATTCTGAAAATAACATTAAAAGAAAGCAACACTTATAGAGATGGAGAAAAGATTAATGGTTCACAGGGGCTAAGGGCAGGATGGATCAGAGGCCTGTGTGTGGCATGTGTGTGGTGATAAAACTGCATTGAATAATACACTCACACAGGTGCATGCAAAACTAGTGAAAATATTAATAAGGTATCTGGACTGTATCAATGCCAAATTCCTGATTTTAATATTGTACTACAGTTATGCACAATGTTACCTTTAAGTGAACCTGGATGAAGGGTATAAGGAACCTCTTTGTACTATTCTTTGCAACTTTCTGAAGTTTGTAGTTATTTCAAAATAAAAATGTTTAAAAAAATAAGAGAACATACAAAAACTAAAAGAATTCAAACTCAACAGAAATGCACTATCAAGCAAAGAAAATCATTTAACAGAAAGAAAACCATGCTAGATGGAAATCTAGATCTACACAAAGGAATGATGAGCCCCAGAAACAGAATATGTGTGTCAATTTTAGATGTATTTCTTATATTTGCACATCTTTAGATAACTGACTGCCTAAAGGAAAAATAATAACAATCTATTGTGAGATATGTGATGTGAGTTGCATATCAAATGTACATTTAAAAACCCCAAAGACTAGAAAGGTGGAAATAGGAATGTATTGTTTTAAGCTCTATAACACACATGACATAATATAATATTACTTAAAGACAGCTTGTGTTAAATTAAAGAAGTATACTGTAAAATATAAAATATCAATTTTTAAAAAAAGAAAGGTTATTAAAAATATGCCAAAAAGGAAAATAAAAAATGCTTAGCTCAAAATAAGGCAAAAGTAAAGGAAATAGGGAAAAAAGAACAGATGGGAGAAATAAAAGAATGTTAGATTTTAAACCCCAAAATAGTAACATTAATATTAAATGTACATGGGCAAAAACGTCTACAGCTATACTGAAGTTCTAACCCCCAGCAGTGCGGAAGGTGGACTTATCTGGAAATATGATCACTGCCAATGTAATTAGTAGTCAAGATGAGGTCGTACTGAAGTAGATTGAGCCCTTAATCCAACATGACTAATATCCTTATAAGAAGGAGGAAAATGAAGTGAAGATGCAGACACACAAGTAGAAAGTCATGTAAAGACAGTGGCAGAGACTGGAGTTATGCAGGCACAAGCTAAGGAATACCTGGGGTTACCGGAAGCTGGAGGGGGCAAAGAAGGATCCTCCCGCAGAGACAACAGATGGAACACGACCTTGATAATATCTTGATTTTGGACTTGTACTCTCCAGACTGTGAGAGAATAAATTTCTGTGGTTTTAAGCCACCAAGATTGTGCCACATTGTTACGGCATCCCTAGAAAACTAATACAGCATCTCAATTATAAAACAGAGAATGCTAAATTGATAAAAAAGCAAGTTCCAACTACATGTTGCCTACAAGAGACCCACTTTAAATATAAAAATACAAAAAATTAAACATAGAATTAACATTATGACCCAGCAATTCCATTTCTAGCTATATACCCAGAAGTATGCAAAGCAGGGACTCAAATAGATACTTGTACACCAGTGTTCATAGCAGCATTATTCACAATAGCAAAAAGGTGGAAACAACCCAAGTGTCCGTTAACAGATAAATGGACACAAAAAAATTATGCCAATAAAAGGTTTCAATGGACACTTCACCAAAGAAAATACAAGATGACAAATAAGCATGTGAAAGTATACTCAACCTTATTTGTCATTAGGAAAATGTAGATTTAACCATGGTGAGGTACCACTACAAGCTATTAAAATGGCTAAAATAAATTTTTAAATGACAATTTCAAGCGCTGGTGGAAATGCAGAGCAGCTGGAACTCTCGTGCAGTGCTGATGGGAATGTAAAATGGCACTGTTGCTTTAGAAAACACTTGGCATTTCTTAAAAAATTAAACATACACACCAAGGAAGGCTCTCTTCCAGGTCTCTCTCCTAGCTTCTGCTGGTCCCTTGGCTTGTGGAAGCATAACTTAAATCCTCACATTGTGTTCTCTCTTTGTGTGAACCTCTATGTCAAAATTTCCCCTATTTATAAGGATATAACTCATACTAGATTAGGGGCCCATCCTACTTCAATATGACCTCATCTTAATAATTACATCTATAACAACCTTATTTCCAAATAAGGTCACATTCTGAGGTACTTAGGACTTTGGTAGGGAGAAACAATTCAGTCCATAACAGCACTTATTAGGATAGCCAAAATCCTCTGTTCTCCTAGACATCTTGGTTTTTTTTAATTAATAAAGAGTAAAAGGACTTTTCTGACATTTTTGCTTAGAGGACTGGATTAAGAAGTATGCCATTTACATTTGGTACATTTAATTAAATGTTTGGCATGAGTTTATAAGGAACTTTTATTTATTTTAGTCAGTCCAGATTGCAATAGATGATTAAAAATTCCATTAGAGATAACTGTTGACATGATGATTTTAAAAAGTATATCTAATAGTATAAAGCCTCTCTGTTACCAGATTTTCAACTCTTCTTTGATATATCTTTTTAGTTGGTGAATGTTTAAATCTCATCATCTCTTAGTAGCTTCCCGATTTTGTAGTTTATGACTCAGATAATTCTATTTAATCAGTGGGTGAGACTAATAAATGCAAGCTCATTCTCACTAAAAAATAAAGGCCAAAATTAAAAACAACTGACTATGCCAAGTGCTGGAGAGTGTGGGGAATGATTGGAACTCTCATACACTGTTGCTGGGAATGTAAATTGTACAACCACTTGGGAAAACAGTTTGGAAGTTTCTTAAAAAGTTACACATGTTTCTACCATATGGCCTAGCTATTCCTTCACTAGGTGTTTACTCAAAACAAATGACAACATGTGCCCATGCAAAGATGTACAAAAAATATTCATTATAGCTTTAGTCATACTAGTAAAACTAGAAACAATTCATGTCCATCAACGGCTAAATGGATAAAACACTGTGGTATATCCATACAATGGAATACTACTCAGCTATAGAAGGAAATTACTACTGATACATGACAACTTGAATGGATATCAAAATAGTCATGCTGAGTAAAAGAAGCAATACAAAAAGTAGTGCAGACTATGTTATCCCATTTGTGTACAATTCTAAAAAATGCCAACTAGTCTATAGGGGGGACAACCCAAATCAGTGGCTGACTGACAACAGGAGGAAGAGGGATGGAAGAAGGATTACAAAAGGGGACAAGGAAACTTTTGAAGGTGATGGACATTGTTCATTATCTGGATGGTGGTGATAATTTTGCAGGTATACATCTATATAAAAATTTATCAAAATGAACACTTTAAAGAAGTTCAGTCTATTTCATGTCACCTATACCTCAATAAAGCTATAAAAGAAAATCCTCTGACTCACTTGAAACGGCATTATAGTTTTCATATATCTACAAAGTACCTAGCACAAAGCCAGATACACAGAAAGTATTCACTGTAAACTTGATGACTGAAAAGAATCCTAATTAAATACTATGAGGAAATATTTTAACTACCCTCAAAAATCATGCATTTATCAAGCATTTACTAGTCTGTACAGATACATAGTATAAAGGAAAGTATAAGACAATATACCTTCAGTTTCTAAAAGCACCACTTACACAAAAATTACCTGTTAAATATAATTGATTCGTATCTGTTTATTAAAATAGTTTCTCTAAAGAGTCCTACTAGGTGACATTGCTAATATAATTTGATTTATTTAACACAAAAAATATGTCTCTATAATCCATAACCTGCATTATACGCTTAGTTGCTTTATTGTTATTATCACTGTTATTACTATTCTTTTAAACTAGATGTTCTTTTTCCCTGAGGAAATCAAAATTTATATAGTTCCTTTTCTGTCAAATGAACATTTAACAAGTCAGTTTCTAAAAATTTTACTTCTTACAGTTTAGCCTTATTCCACTAACCCAAAATGAGTACTTTCCTCTCTTCCCCCCACCTATCCCCAGCCCCCATTCCAGTATTTCTTTAACATACACATTAGCAACACAGCATCAATTTTGATTGGTCATCTTAAAACCCTTCTAAAGGTGCAGTGAAACCCCATCCTTTATTTTATTCGAATAGCCTATCATTTTTTAAAAATTAAAGCTACACTTCCTTCCCTGAGCATCTATTAATAAGCCAAAATATTTTATAAATCAGCTAGTGTCCATATACTAGCTGTCATCTTATTACAGTTATACTTATTCAAGCCTAGTTTCTTTATTAAAAAATAATCTTAGTAAGTTGTATCTTGGGTCCTCCCATTTGATTTATATGGTAGATTTTACGATAGCAATCTTACCAAATCTCAATTTACAAAATCTCTGGAATGTGATGTAGTATAATAAAACTTTGACTTGAGATATTAACTAGGTGATAAATGTGCTACATAAGATTCATTTGTAATGTGTAAATTGTTAGTTCTAACTTAATGCCCTGTAATTAGAGGGAAGTATATTACTCATGCTTATGCCTTGAAGAAAAGAAAAAGGCAAAAGAACCAAGAAATTTGCCTTTTCATTATTCCAGCAGCCTAAGTAGGATGACCTAAGATGATGCTCTTCTAAGTAGAAATCAACACCAAACTGTCACTCCTGCTGGGGAATAGGAAGAGCCCCTATTCCTCTGTCAGGACCCACAAAACTGGGAAAATATAAAAGATCCCAACAACTCTTACATCAGATAGGGATCTGACACAAAATACTTATAAATTTTCCATCTGTAACTGCCTGTTTCCTTGCCAGCTCTTGCCCAGTACCCCTTTGCTGCCACTTTTTAAAGGATGTTTGTTTATTGTGACACTGACCTAAGCTCTTCTCTTAAATACTGGCGGCAGCAGCAGCTTTCTTTAAAAGAGAAACGCCAAAGAGAATGTTACTTTCTTAAAGAAAAGTGAAAGGATGCAAATTTTGTATGCAATCCTTCCATTTTTTTCCTACAATGGAGAAGCTGTCTTGGGGAGGATATTTACATCATCAAACCTTTGATGACCCACTCACCAGGAAGAATTTACACCCCACTGAAAAGTCCCTACTCTCTTTCCTTAAGCAAACTTGTAAGTTGAATTACAGTCTTCCCTTTATTTTACTAGCCTGGAAAATCTCCCTTTCCTATTCCTTCAGTTTCTGCGCCATGCTGTGAACAAGAGTAATACTCAAAAATAAGAACTAGACTCCAAGTTATATTTTTCCATGTATGGATTATCTTGAAATGAGTCATTCACCAATGTAATACAGAGTATTTGATAACTTGGTATAACTGAAAAATGTCAAGATGCTTTCTAGACAACTGGATGGAATCTGTCATTTATTGCTTGCTAAAGCCAGTGAATACAGTTCACTCAACTAAGTTCTAATGGTGAGAGTTTCAGCAAAAGCAGTCCACACAAAGGAGAAACTATACTTCTAAAGAGCTGGGGCTCTGTGCTTTTATTTCACTATTTATAAATGGACACTAGAACCCCCCAGACTATTTTCCATAGGTACCTGAAAGAATGACTGGTTATAAATTAGGGAGTTGGGGAGATAAGTTGCTGGAAACACTAATATGCATTCGAGAACCAAATTCTCTAAGAGCTCTTCCCTAAGGGTCAGTCCATTTCGAAATGGAACTAGGACTTTTCCACTGGCTTATTGAATTGAATGTCCTACACATTTTAAAGGAGAGGAAGCATTCAAAAAATCATCTTAAAACAAAGTTGAAAGACAAGAGACTAATGAAAAGCAAATTCACAATATATGTGATTGAGAAAGGCTAAATATCCATAATACATAAAGAGTACAGACACATTAAGCAAAAGATAAACACTCCCATATTAAAATAGGTAATGTATATGGACAATCAACCTCAAAAGAAAAAACAAAGATACTAAAAAGAAATTTAATCACAATAATAATCAAAGAATTAAAATTGAAATGATAATAATCATATACTTTTCTCACTTATCAAAGTGGAAAATATTTTCCAATGATATTAATAATACCCAATTTTGCAAGGGTTTAGGAAGCAAAGCATTCTCATATGTTGTTGGTCACAATTAAATTGCTCTTCTTAGAAGACAATGTATATTTATATGACATATATATCAGTTTATATATATATGTAAAGATATATATTTTTAAAGACATATGTGTTATATACATATTTAAAGACATGCATATATTTATAGCATGCAGATAAATGTATGTTATACATTATTTATTATTTACATATGTATTTTAAAGAATAAACATTAAAAGCATATTTATTTATTGTGTATACATAATATTTTTATTATATATATGAGTTTGCATATTACATGGTTATTTTTAAAGGCATATTTCTATTCTGCTGCTTTTTCCTAACAAACTAATTGAAGATATGTTAATTCGAGATTCTGGCTCTTCTAAAGTGGAGGACTTTCATGGCACGTAGACTTCTTTGGGATTCTTCTCAGAATCTCTGATGCCATGTATGCTAATGGAGAATGACTAATGGAGCATGAAGAGTGGACATCATTCTTCAACAAATCAATAAAACCAGACGCATTGCCAAACATTACAAACACTCCCTCTATAGGCAGAGTAGATGACGTTTTCTTCCAATTGAATTTTTTTCTTAGTAAAATAATTTTAACCATTTTAAAGTCAACTTTGCAATTTCCAAAATAAACCCCACAAAATGATATCAGCACATGCATATGTGAAAATCCAAAAATGAGGTCACTAAGACATCTGTAGTTTCACCCAACTGCGTGTTGAAAGAAAATGTCATCACCTTCGTTAGCTATTTCAGATTATTAGAATAATGTCAGCAATTCTGAAGTATATGACATCATTTAAAGAGACTGATTCTGTTCTTATTCTGCTCTAAATTACAAATAAACTCCACCATTTCCAAGACAAATGGATTCCAAAGTCATCCACTATGTAGGGCTTCTTTTACTTGTCATTATAAAAAGCAACTTTGTAGGATGGATCAAGAAGACTGTGGATTGGAGAAAACTTTAGTCTTGGTAAAATTCCAGACTTTAAATTGAGGCCTCTTCAAAACACGTTTTGTATCTATGTTTTCGACTGACCAGTATAAAGGCCTCATTGGTTCCAAAGGCTTTATGTTTCCCTTGCATGAGTCTTTCCATAAAACAAGCTTTTGGGTCTCATCATAGGCAGTGATAAAAGTAAAACCAATGAATCCATCAGCTAAATTATACATTCTTTGCTTGACATTTTCAACATCACCTTAAGCCCCATACAAATACAGATATGTCTCTATAATGTAATCTCCAAATTACAAATTATGCTTTTTAGAATAGTATCAATGAGAAACAATCATAGACATCATAACTTAGCAAACTTGATGACTAATGGTTCTTGATTATGTACTGCAGAATTCAAAAACATATTTGTTTAGAGTTAAATTATAACTTAAGTAAGATAATATATCATTAAAAACAATTTAACAAAGAAAATATTATTCCAGAAGAGAATTAAAAAAATTTTCACCTAGCTTATTGTGTGAACTTATCCTGGGACCCAATAGGAGTCAATAAAGCCTGTAGACTGAGGTCTAAACTCCTCATCATTTTACAATGACCCAAATTATCAAACATTTATTGAACACCTACTATGTACCTGTGGTTACAAAATTGAATGAGATACACCCTTTACCCTTGAAACCTTTATAGTCCAGTAGGAGATATAAGTATCTAAAGAGATAATTTTAATATAATATTGTAACCACTAGGATAAAAGTAAATAAAAATAACATAGAAGACTTAGAAGAGAAATATTTATCCCTCAAGGAAAATATCCTTGAGGAGATGATGCCTCACCTAAGTCTAAAAAATGAAAAAAACTTATCCAGGAGGAAAAAATGTGAGGAAGGCATTCCAGCTAGAGCAAACATCAAGAGCATAAGCATAGAGGTAGGAAATAGCAGAGTATATTCAAGAAATAATTAGGACCTCAAAGAAAAGTAGGGAGAATGTTACAGATGCGAAATATTTGAAATCTAAAATCTGTAGAACTTGAAAATTGATTGGATACAGGCATGAAGAGAGAGGAAAGAGTCTAAAAGTCTAAGACAGGATTCTGTCTTAACTAAGCCTAATGCCATTAAGTGAGATTAGAATCAACCACACTTGCTTTATCTCCCATTGACAACCCCCCAATGCATCTGTGCATGCACATACACACACACACACACACACACACACAGAAAGAGAAAACCTAATCTATAGTGAAATGTAGGTTTGTAGACAGAGTATGCTCACCTTGGCATACCAGAACTACTACTTTCCATCTATCCAAATGGTACCCATTTTTCAGGGCCCAGCTTATGTCCTGACTTTTTCATTGAAGGCTTTCCTGACCATCACCACTTCTAAGACTTCTTTGATCTCTCTTTACCCTGACCAAACCAATTACCTGATGGCTAAATCCACACATTTCAGAGGTTTGTCACAGATTATTCTTTCATAATTTTATGCCAATATTTTGTTTTTTAGAATAAAAATAGCTTTATTACTGTGTTTAATTTGGTTTTTTAAATAGTTACTTTTTATGAATTAAATTCTTCAAATATGAAGCATATAAAGAAAAACTGAAAAATTACCCAAAATACGATCACCATACGCAATCATTATTTTAGAGTTTGCTATGTGTATTTTCATACATATTGCAATACATTTATAATGTTACATAAACAGGATAAAACTCTAAAACCCCTACAAGTTGTTTCCTTCCACAACATAGCATATCAGGTATATACAATTTTACAATGAACCATAATTTATGCATTTATATTGCTGTTTTTCTGTCTTGTCTGAGGTTTTGGTAACTGACATTTAATAGTTTTTATTCTCTAATATATGCATTTAAGGCCACACATTTTCCTTTAAGTACCACTTTAGCAGCATCACAAATTTTGATATGTTGTGTTTTCTTTTATTCAGTCCAAAATATTTTACAAAATCCATTGTGATTTCTTCTTTGACCTATTGTTTATTTAGAAGTGTATTGATTAAATTCCAAATACAAGGAGATTTTCTAAATTATCTTTTGTTATGTATTTCTAGTTAATTCCACTGAGGTCCAAGAACATGTTCTGTATAAGTAAAAATTTTTGAAATTTGTTATAACTTGCTTTGTGGACAGCACGTAAATTTTGGTTAATTGTTTCATATGTGCTTGAAGAGAATATGTATATGTCAGTTGGTGAATGCAATGTTTGATAAATGTGAACTAGGTCAAGTGTGTAACTCATGTTGTAAACTATTTTATACCCTTACAGATGTTTATCTGCCTGTTTTATCAGTTATCAAAACAATTGTTTAAAATCTCCTACTATGATTGTGAATCAGTCTATTTTTCTTTTAAATTTGGTCAATTTTTGTTTTCTATATTTTGAAACTATTTTTAGACACATACAAGTTTAGAATAAGTATACTTTTCTGGCAAATTGAAATTTTATTATTAATATGGAACATCTCTTCACGTTCTTAGTAATGCTTTTTTGCATTACTTTCTAATTTGCCTGATAATAATATAGGCAGAGCATCTTTCTTTTAGTTAGTGTTTGCATAGTATACATTTTTTTCATTCTTTTACTTTTAACATTTTCTGAATCCTTATATTTTAGAAGTGTTTATTTGAAGCAGCATACAATTGGGTTTGAGTTTTTATCTAATTTGTTAACCTTTGTCTTTATTTCTCTACAACTATGTTTTCCCACTTTGTGTCTTTCTGTACTTCATTGTGGATATTTTCCCCAACTATTTAACTGATTCTCTCTTCAGTTGTGACTAATCTGTTGTTCAGCACATCCACTGACTTCTGAATAAATTTTTGTCATTTTTTCAATTATAGAATCTTGATTTGGTTCCTTTTTGCAGGCTTTTTCATTTCCCTGCCAAATTTCCCAATTCAGCTTTTATTTTCTTTAATATTTTAAACAGAGTTGTTTTAAAGTCCATGTCTAATGAATTAATTATCTGGATTTCTACCTATTTCTCTTGGCATTTGTTCATATTGCCTTGTCACCTAGTATACCTGGGCTTGCTTTATTATTTTTATGTGAGGCACTAAATTCTAAAGATTTTGAGAGACGATTTGAGGCTAAAATGTTGTTATCTTCCTTGAAAGAGGGTTTAACTTTCCTTCTGGGCATTCAGAAACAGTAGAGATATGAGCAATCCAAAATTATTTTAGTCCAGTTAGCATTTAAGGTTATTAAACCTGAGCTTTAGTCACCCTGGGTGCTCTTCTATCAAGGTTCTCACTTACTTCTAGGGAAGACTCCTTCTGATTCTCAACCCAAAACCTGGTGTGTTCACCAAATCTTCCTTCACAGGCCCTGAGCTCCAATTTTTGCCCCTCACTGAAGGGGAGAATGGCCCAAATACATACCCACTATTCTAGGTTTCTTTCTTCTCCTAGTTTTTGGCCCTATAACTTTTCATTACCTTCGTAGGTTTTCCATGACTTCAAATATATGGGATTTGTATATTTTTGTCCAACTTTTCTAGCTGTTCCCGGGAAACGTTGGTGAAAATTACCCAGTCTATCATTACAGTAAATTGAAACAATAATTTTTAGCCAATCTCTTAATAATAATAGCTTACATTTTTGTGTGCTTACGAAGTCCCAGGCTCTGTTTTAAGAAACTTAATTGTGTTATACTATCTACAACTCTCGCAAATATACAAGGCAGGCACTTTTGATATCTCCATTTCGTAAATGGTAAGACTGATACCAAGAGAGCCTAAATAATTTGTCTAATGTCACTCAGAAGTCATGGAGCCAGAATTCAAATTCATGCAATTTGACTAAAATGTTGACAGTTTTAACAACTCTTCACTACCTCTTGTTGTTTTCAAGTTTTTTTTCCCAATTGTAAATAATCCTGCCACAAGCCTTTTTTGTATATATATTATATATACAATTATATGTATATTATATATAAAAAATATAATTATTCATTTTTAAGAACTTATTAAGAAAATATTCCCACAAGCGAACTCACTGGGTCAGAAGCATACATATTTGAAATATTGATACATATTAACATATTAACCTACTGCCTTTCATTAGTTTAAATGAATTTGTAACACTCTAAATATCCATTAATATGTTAAATATTTGTTCAGAGTTTCCTATCTAAGAAGTTAAGAATAACATTCTACTGTTTTTATTTGCTTCTCTGCTTACTTGTTAGGTTGAACATCTTTATATATACTTATATGCCATTTGTATATTTTTTTCTTATCTGCCTTACCTAATCATATGATGTTACTTCTAAAAGTATACTCATCTTTTTCTTTTATTTATGAACTTTGCTGTTTGTTAAAAATATTAAATTTTTGTCCTAGATGATACAAATATTTTCTATCTTGTCTTTAGTTTCAGTGGGTTTTTGCTCTGTGTGTGTGTGTGTGTGTGTGTGTGTGTGTGTGTGTGTGTACATGCACGTACACAGGCGCAGAGCTCTATTCAGGCTGTCCTAACATACTCTATAATTTTTTTTCTAATTCTTCCATATTTTCTTTTAATATTTTTATCATTTCACTATTTAAATTTTATGTCTTAGTTCACCTGTAATTTATTGTGCATAGTTAACAGGAGAACAAATTTGTCCTTCCTTTTCTAAATAATTAATTATTACCCCCAACATAAGTTAATAGCGAAAGCCCATTTTTTCTTAGGGGTTGAAACTTCAACTTATTCTATACTAAATTCTCTGACATATTTTGTTCTACTTCTGTAGCCTATTTAGCTCTATTGGTCTATCTCCTCCTGTGTCATCACCACACTATTTTAATTAATAGAATCTGGCATGATTGCTTTCTAACTGTTTCAGTCGTATATACCCTTTATGCCCAACCAGATTCTCACCTCCTTGAAATCAGAGACTAGAACTTATATTTGTTCCTGTTTGTGTGTGTATCCTCAAGACACTCAAAACAATCTTACACATTAATGGAACTAAATTGCACTTGTCTGAACTTGGTCTCAGAATTTCATAAGAATCTATGTTTATGAAGAAGCTTTCAGATGTTTGCTACATGTTGAACCCTGAAAACATCTCTGGAACCACCTCAGCTAATCATAGAGTTAGATGATCTATCGTCCTTTGTTCTGTTCTCATAATCGCCCAAGAATCAGAAGTATTAGTTGCTCTGTTGAAGTATGTGGGCTTTATGAATCTGACTGCTTTCATTTAAAGTTACAATTACTAGGGATTAGGAATAATTCTATTACTGTACAATGGAAACAAGCAAAATATTTTTACTTTGGGGCATGTGCTTAGGGTTTTGGAAAAACTGTCATTTTGTGGTATAACAAACATGGGCTTTGGTGTATGAGATTTACTACAAATTTTGATTTTGTCAGCTACTGGCTCTGCGCTTGATATGTAATAGACATGCATTAAGTATTTTGATTAATAAAGAATTAGTGAAGAAAGAAATATTTAAGTTTTTCTAATCATAATATGTGTTACTAATGGCAACAACATCTCAGGATGTGGGCCATTTTCAGTGCCAATATATTCAGTATTTCTTGATACCAGACTCATTAAAAGTAACTGTTTCATGGAGAAGTCTCAGATGATGAAAGCAAAAGACTCCTTTAAACCATCTTAAAAACAAGTATCAGAACTTGAAAAGTGAATTTTGTATCCAAATACCTCCTTTCTTCACTCATCCCATGATTTCCATATCCAACATATAAATTTGGAAACTAACTATCCCATCCTTCTCATTCCTAGGAAGCATGTCTTCCCTCCTTTAATCAAAACAAGTTGTTTTCTCGGGAAGATTTACACAACAGGTCTAATGTTTTGTAAAAACATTGGTGATTTTTCCATACTTCCATGCAATAATGGAGGCTGAGCAGTGCATTTAATATTTGGTCCCAGGGACTTCCCTGGAGGCGCAGAGTTTAAGAATCCACCTGCCAATGCAGGGGACACGGGTTTGAGCCCTGGTCCGGGAAGATCCCATATGCCGTGGAGCAACTAAGCCCGTGTGCCACAACTACTGAGCCTGAGCTCTAGAGCCCGTGAGCCACAACCACTAAGCCCACGTGCCACAACTACTGAAGCCCACACACCTAGAGCCCGTGCTCCACAGCAAGAGAAGCCACCACAATGAGAAGCCCGTGCACCGCACCTAGAGAAAGCCCGCATGCAGCAATGAAGACCCAATGCAGCCAAAAATAAATAAATTAATTTATTTATTTAAAAAAAAATGTTACTGGCCTGCCAAAAAACAAAAGAAAAATTTGGGCCCAGGGTAGGGTGTGTTGCCCAGCGGCCTGGCTCTGGTGGAAAGTCCAGGTTGAGAGAAATATGCAGGACAAACTGGATAAAAAATAGCTAGAACTCTCTGAGGACACTCAGATTGAGGTTACGAGAACCTGACCCAGGGCAATTGCACATCACAAATTCTAATGAGGAGAGAAATATGAGATAAAATAGGATTTGGTAAGTAATTGAATGTACAAATAATTAAAAGGCAAAGGACTCAAATTTGCCTCTATGATTCACCTTGGAAGGAATAGTAACGATACTCCATTAATTAAAATTAGAGGCCTCATAGATACTAAGTCCAGTTAAAAGACATAAGTCTAATTCACGAGATGAGTTGGCCTGAATGAAGAGGGAGGGTGACACTGGGAGGCTGGAGAAAGAAAGATGACAGCTCAGGGAGAGTGATCTATGAAACAAACAAGAGAAGAAAGGAGTACTGGTAAAAGTCCAATTTAAATTAAATACCATGAATCTTCTGTGTAATAAATCATTTCACTTTAAACGACTTTTTCAGCAACATTCTGTGATCCAGATGCAAAAGCAAGTAAAACAGAAGGTGTACTACTGAGAAATGGTACCACAGAAATGGCAGAGGTAAATAAATTCCTGTGCCCAAATGTTTTACAAATAGTACCTCAAATAATACTTGCTAAAGACTGTATAGTAGACCCTGGTCAGACCTACATTAGTCAGACCTCTTAAAACTTTCCATACACAATTTGTTTGCAACCTCATCGGGAGTTTTCAGGTCATCATCTGAAGTCTGCCCCTGTACGTGGAGAGCAGGGAGAAACCAAAGAGAGAGGCAGGTACCTCCATATTGGTAGGTGGCAGGTTTTATAAGCAAGGGAACTTAGTTGTGCAGTTTGCCTTGGGCAGCCTCAAGACAAGATTTCCACACTCCCCACCAAATCTTGTAAGTTTATATAGAGGCTTTAAGGGTTTAGTCATATACACTGTCCAGATGTTTACAATACCACATTACTATCTCAAAACTGTATCCTTGGGTAGCTTCTAGGGAGGGGAAAGTAAGTGGAGTGCACATTCCAAGGTCAGGGGAGGGGGTGACCAGCCTTCCAGCTTACAGGTCAAACCAGCGGTCACATCTTTCCTAACACATGCCTACAAACATGTCATCATTTTTTAGTTACAATATGACTGGGCATGCTTGATGACTACTCATTATGGTATTTTGTTTAAAATGTTTCTTTTGTTCTTATAACAGCAAATAGCTTCAAGAAGATTTATATGTTCAATAATCTTCAACTCAGTCCTTCGAGAATTCACTCCATCTTGTGAAATAGGTTTTTATTTCATTTCCATTGTACAAAAAAGAAGCTCCACCGTACAAAAAAAAGAAGCTGAAATCCAAAGTTAGCTAAGGTCATTCAGGTATCACATGGTGGAAGAAGATTGGGACTCAGACCTTCTGCCTCTTACTCTTTCTACTGCACCAACTTATGCAAAGTGGGCAAAGAAGGAGAGAGAAATGCTTATTCATAAAAAAAGGTAAGGGTAAGATTTAGTGAATGTTAAGAAATGTTAGCTAAGTGTCAGATAAAAACAAGTCAGCAATCTGTGAGATGGAGCTGGGTTGGTAATGGCAAAATCCAGGATATGAGAGCAATAATAGGAGTGTTAGGAAGTGGAAGTTAAGGTCACTGGTAGTACGAGTAAGGAACTTTGATTCAGCATCTTATATTCAATGTGGATATTAAAGTCACTAATTATTTAGTGGGAGATAAGAAATATGAAGAGAGTAATGTGAGCTGTAGCACAGACACAATGTCCAAGTGAAGCAATGGCAGGAAAGAGTTGAAATACAAAAGTTGCTGAAATGCAGAGAACGGGTTGAGCCTTTCTGAGTTCACAAGAATCACGAAAGAAGGCAACAGTCTATCTATCGTCTATATACATATCTCTATCTATTTCTATTTCTATATCTATAGCGTTATTTGAGGAAACCGCATTTCCACTGAAGGAATAAAGAATGAAGATGAAGGAAAGTTTCTAGCAGTGAACTAAAGCTCACATACAAAAGCACGGGAGATGATAGTTAAGGGACAGGCATGGATAGCCCATGAGTGGAATTAAAGGATAAGCTGAACTGAAATGAGTTTTGAGGTGTGAAAGCAAGAAAAAGGAAGATAAACTAGAGGGACAGAAATGGGTGATGTCAGAGCCTGGGAACTGTAGAGATAAAAAAGGAGTATTTTTGCAGTATTTTAATTCCAAAATAAGTAGACTATCACAAGAGTAGAGTTAGGCAGAGATTCCCGTAAAATTTCACATAAGGTGTTTTTTTGACTTTAATGAGCTCTCTTTGGTCATGTACTTTGTACTTTATAGCAAGATCAGGCATTTTCCCCTGCCTGTCTTGTTCTTAAATACATCTCAAATTAGAAGCAAGGTGTGTGTGCTTACCAGAAACATGGGATACATCAAACCCAGTTCATGAATTTTATATAGGCAGAGAAGAATTAAAAGATCATTAAATTCAGAGCGATAACTGAAACCGTGCTCAGAATTAATGTGCCTCATTACTTGAGTGAAGTTTTCAAGAGTAAATACTGCTCATTTCATAGTCAGAGCACTGAACTAATGACATATTTCTAGTTTACTCAGACAATGTACTCACACTTTAATATGATATTTCATAATTATGGTAAAATATTCTAGGATGGAAATTATGTTTGGCCATTTATGCAAACTTTCATTTTGTGCAAATTAACACAATTCATGACCTGGAATGCCTCAGGGCTTAAATATTTAAATGATGTTTAATATAATCTTTCCCAATAGATAAAACCATTTTGGAAAACAAAAAAAAAGCAAGCTTTGAATGATATTAAGAAAATGTTTACTTAAATCTCTATTTGCTTAATGCTTAGAATAAATGCTTCAATTTATTTTATAACCTTCTACTCTGTTCCTCTGTGTTATTTTTTTTTTATTCTTAGGTTATTTGTCATTTGGATTTCTCTGTTTTAAATGATCATATACCAGTTTTTTCTATCTGTGGTGGGTCATTTGTAAAGATGACCATGAACTACCAAGAGGTAAAGATTTTTTCTCCACACTTTAAATCTAAGCTTGGCCATTTGACTTGCTTTGGCCAATGAGATACTAGCAAGCATGAGATGAACAAAGACTTAAAAAGTACTTGCACATCAGGGCTTGCTCTCTTTCAACTCCAATTGGGACCTTAAGACCATGATGTGAATGATCCTGAACTGGCCTACTGAATAGACCATTTGGAGTAGAGCAGAGCACCCCAGCTGGACAATCTACTAAACACTTCACTTGTGAGTGAGGCCACCTTAGACAATCCAGTCCCAGTTAAGCCACTAGAAGTCTACGGCCAAGTGAATGGCCCAGGAAAGACGATGAGAACAACCCAGCCGAGCTCAAGAACTGCCCAGATTGATAACTCGTGGAATCATTAGCAAATAAAATTGTTGTTGTTTTAAGCTAATAAATTTTTTAGAATTTGTTACACAGCAATAGATAACTGACATGCTAATTCCTATTATCCTCTGAAATAGGCAGCATCCATTTAAAGAGATTGGTAAAGAAGAGTACTGGTAAACAAAGCAATGCTTTCATTGGAAGAAAATGAGGAAATTAAAGTATGAGAGTTATGTTAATTCTCAGTCTCCTCTAATTGCAATTTATATCACCACTAACCCTGTCTAAAAAATTCTAGTCTTCTAAATTGGCTTACAGTGTTCTAAAGTTATAGAAATATGTAACTTCCAAATGGTTTCAATTCAAGCTATTCTACTATCCAAATAATCCATACAGTAAACCCCATTTCCTAACTTGTTAATAGTGGATGCTGGGAAGCAGTCTCAGTATTAGATTAGTTCATGACTGCATGCCTAGACTGATCACAAGATACCTGCCCCACTATCGTTCACTTTATATCACAGATAGGAAAGGCTGCCAGGAAACATGGTTCCATCATGAGTTAGACTGATGTTCGGCCAAGATTGCCACTAAGACCAGAGATATAAGATGAGGCAAAAATTAATTACTGGTCAGGATCTGGGCTAATGGTTTTTAAACTGGAATAGGCATAATAATCACCAGTGGACTTTTTTAAACTACAATTTATCCCCCATCTACTGGAAATTTAATTCATTCAGTCTGAGATGGAGTGCCAACATCTGCTTTGTTTTAACATCACAAGAAATTGCCTGCACACTGCTAAATAAAAATAACCAGTAAAAGCAAAGGAGGACATTAACAATGTGATATGATTTGAGGGGTAACAAGATAATTTTTTTAATAATACAACCACCCACTGGTCTAATATAGTGCCTGAAGTTACATTGTCTCTTCTTTGGCTGAAAATATATCATCCATGGTCAGGGAAGAGTGAAGTAAGTCAGAAAGAGAAAAACAAATACCATATATTAACGCATGTATGTGGAACCTAGAAAAATGGTACGGATGAACCGGTTTGCAGGGCAGAAATTGAGACACAGATGTAGAGAACAAACGTATGGACATCAAGCGGGGAAAACCGCGGTGGGGTGGGGATGGTGGTGTGATGAATTGGGAGATTGGGATTGACATGTATACACTGATGTGTATAAAATTGATGACTAATAAGAACCTGCAGTATAAAAAAACAAACAAACAATGACAAAAAAACTAATACTAAACTTTCTTTGGGTTATTTGTATGGAAATATGTTAATATAAATGTTTCAGACATTACATGAAATTTCTAAAAATCTTATATGTTATGGTATAATGTTATAAGTCATAATTCTAGTTATTACTTTAAAATGTATAACTCAGAAATAACTAAAAAAAAATTAAAAATAAAATAAATAAAGAAGTAAATAAAGAGTAGAAGGAAAAGGCCTAGAATCAAGAGACCTAGGTTCTCTCCTAATTACTCACCTAACTTTGAGGAAGTCATTTAACCTCTCAGTTTCTTCCTCTGCAAAACAGGGAAAGAAATCTATGCTTCCTAGGTTTCTGTGAATGTCAAATGAGATGAATGGGAACGTATTTGGCAAATTTTAAAATGCCATCTAAAATAAAGAATCACTACCCTTCTGTAGGAAAAAGCCATTAACTTCTCTGAACAAACTTACTTGAATTGCTAGCCTATTACCTAATAAAACAATGAGGAAAAGAGACTAGGCACAAGTAACTTTGGATTGGGAGGGAGGAAACTCTGATGTGAGATAGCTCTGGGAAGGAAGAACCAACTGTTGCACCTCAATGGGAGACCCTCCCCAAGTGGCTTGAGGACAATACAGATGAATGGGACAGAGTAAGGTGGCTCAAAAAGGACGCTAAGTGCAAGCATTGCCTACTTCCTAATTTAGCCTGAAATCAGCTCAACAAATGGCCCTAAATCAAAATAGTTCAATGGGCTCATTTTATTCTTAAATAATGGGACCGGTTAGAGAGTGAAAGAATAAAATAAGATACACCTTGGAATAAAGCGCTTGGTTGGATGTTTGATTTTCGTAGGCTTCTCTTTATCGTTTTCCATTTGAAAACAAAGTTATTGCCATTTCTCATATTTGAAAGCATACACCTCTAATAACAGAGGCAGAGGAGGAATTTTGCAGATACAATAAAAAAATAAAAGTGAATTGCTCTTCTAATTGCCTTGCAGACTTAGCTTATATGAATAATTATTCATAATCTTTTTTGATTTTGTAGTGTAATAAGAGGTTTTTTTCTTTTGATGGCAATAAAATAGGTTCATTTATTGAGGCTATAATGATCAAAATGAAAACTTGGAAAATGATGGGCTCATGCACTAGAAGTAAAAAGAGTTTGAATATGTAAAATACTGAACCACAAAAGCAAAGTTTTTCTCACTTCAAGCTTTTGAAAATGTTATATGAAGGTGAATCCTGTGCACTTGGATTGTTTTTTTAATTTTGATAATACATTTTATTTAACCCAATATATTCAAAATATTATCATTTCAATGTGCAGTCAATAGAAAAATTATTGAGATATTTTACATTATTTTTTCATACTTAGCCTTTGAAATTCAGTATGTATACACTTGCCTCATATCTCAAATTGGCTGAGCCACATTTCAAGTGCTCAAAAGCTACACAGCTACATATAAGTGATATCATACAGTATTTGTCTTTCTCCGTACGACATTTCACTTAGCATAATGTCTTCCAAGTCCATCCATGTTTCTGCAAATGGCAAAATTTCATCCTTTTTTATGTCTGAGTAATATTCCATTGTGTGTGTGTGTGTGTATACCCCACATCTTCTCTATCCATTCATCTGTCGATGGACACTTAGGTTGCTTCCATGCCTTGGCAGTTGTAAATATTTTTAAATATTTAACTTTGAATGAACTTTATTCTTTGTCAAGAACACTGGGATGATAAAATCCCTAATCCATCCCTCTTTTCATTTCCATAGAGCATAGCAGTGAACACTTCCTGCTGCCTTCTCCACAATCACCCACTCCTCTCCATCCAGTGGGTGGGGATCTGACACCAAATGGGTCTCTCGCTTCTGGTGGTAGGGTCAGATGTTAAAAGCCACTGGCCCAAGCTTTCTTTCCTCTGAGCTGTCAGCTGCAGCACGGGTTCTCTCTTTGTGCTCACCAGACCCTTGCACACCCTAGCCCACCTGATAATGAACATATAATTTCAATACAATACAGTAACTGCTTTAATGGAATTTGGTCAAAGAAGCACTAGAAAAGATAGGAAGGAGGACATGCTTCATAATCAATGATACTCTTTCACTATTCACATCAATTTAGATAACATTTTGTCATTCAACATTACTATGGAAACGTTATTTTCTTCCAGCTTTACTGAGATATAATTGACATTATAACATTATATTAAAACTTTGTATAAGTTTAAGGTCTATAACAAAATGATTTGATATATTTATATACTGCAAAATGATTGCCAGGAAAAGATTAGTTAACAGATTCAGCACCTCACAGAGTTACAAAATTTTGTGTGTGGTGAAAACTTTAAATCTTCTCTCTTAGCAACTTTCAAATATACAATACACTATTGTTAACTATAGTCACCATGCTGTACATTACATACCCAGAACTTGCTCAGCTTATAACTGGGAGTTTTTAGCCTTTGACTATCTTACCCTTTTCCCCTCGCACTTCTCACTCCCAGCCCCTGGCAACCACTAATCTGTTCTGATTTTATGATCTCAGTTTTTTTGATTCCATGTATAAGGGAGATCATATAGTATTTCTCTTTCTCTGCCTGGCTTATTTCATTTAACATAATGTCCTCAAGGTTCATCCATGTTGTTGCAAATGGCAGGATTTCCTTCCTTTTTATGGCTGAATAATATTCTATTCATTATTTTCTTTCCATTCATGCTTTCTCTATCCATTCCTCTGTCAAGGGACACAGGTTGTTTTCATGACTTGCATATTGTAAATAATGCTGCAATCAACCTGGAGGTGTAGCTATCTCTTCCAGACAGTGATTTTATTTCCTTGGGATATATATTCCAGTGGAATTACTGAATCATATTGTAGTTCTATTTTAATTTTTTGAGGAACCTCCATACTGTTGCCTGTAGTGGCTGCACCAATTTAGATTCCCACCAGCAGTGCACAAGAGTTCCCTTTTCTCCACGTCCTCCCCAGCACTTGTTACTGCTTGTCTTTTTGATAGTAGCCATTCTAACAGGTACAGTGCTGGGTGCTATAAGCCCTGCCACCCTGTTCCATTTCTATCTAATTCTCAGTGGTCAAGCCCTAGAGATTTCCCCAGCGATCCCTGTGAGGATACCTAAGTGGGCTTCTTGGGAAGCGCCAAGCAATGATGAGGAAGCTGAATGTCCACCTTGGGCTCTTTTTCCCTCCGCTGGAGAAACCATAGACCCAGAGGGGCCCCTTAGTGTGTGGCTATGCGGTCCCGGGTGAGGGGCAATGTAGCCACTCCCTTTACCCTTCTAATTCGGTCCTTCGGGATCTCTGTGGTCCATGGGAATGCTTCAGCCTCACCCCTGTGTTTCTGGGATTTTCACAATGGTGCTTTGTCTATGGATAGTGGCTAGTTGGTCTTCTTGTGAGGGGAGCTGAAGTTGGAAATCACCTACGTCACCATCTTAATCTGTGAATTTGGTTTAAATTTTTAAAATGAGATGTTGATTTGGGGAAAATACGATAATTCTTCTATATTTTCTTAATATAAAAGCCAAAAATTATATTTTTTCTTCTAAGAACTTCATGGCAATTCTAAACACTTTTCGAATAAATAAAAGTTGTTTACTAATTTTGTGAAGATGTATTTTTTTCTCCATACATTTCTTTGCCCTGTAAACCACCAAAATATGCCTTTTTACCATCTCTCTCCTTTCCTACAAATAGACACAATGGCATAAATTCCTTTTCTCATGTGATGCTCTTGTGGGCAATATTAAAAGACACCTGATAGCATTGTCCAGCTCTTCTTAGTTAGACAACGACTGAGATTTTGAGATGTCACCTAGCCCAGTCATTTTCTTCCCTTTTGGACATGTTCTACAAATGTGCATTGTTTTTTATGTCTTGTTTCTCTGCCTAGGTGTTTGTACCTAACCTGGGATCATTAAACCAAGCACAGTAAACAAAGTTAACAATCAATAACAATGTAATTTGATAGATACTGTGGCAAAAGTGTTATAAAAGTGAAACAATAACATAACACATCATGAAGGCAGTCAGAGACCTGTTGTATACTATACTATGTCCAATGAAGGAGGTGCACATTAAAACACCTATTGATTATCTCCTGGTTTCTATGTGTCAAAGTCCTGGTTCAACTTAGCTGGGTCCTCTGCCCAGTGTCTTACCAGAGTGAAATCCAGGTACAGACTGAGCTGCATTCTCATCTAGAGCTCAGGATGCTCTTCCAAGCTCATGTGACTGTTGGCAGGATCAGTTCCTTGCAGCTGTAGGACTGACATCCCTGTTTTCCTGCTGGCCAACAGTTCCTAGAGGCCAGCCATGGTTCTTTGCCACATAGCCCTCTCACAAGCCTTCTCACACATGGCAGTTTGTTTCTCCAAGGCCAGCAAAAGAATCTGTCTCTCCAGTCTGCTAAGACAGAGTCTTATATAACTTAAGGTAACCCCAGGAGTAACCATCCCATTACGTCTTCCATCTTTTATTGGCTAGAAGTAAATCACAAGCTCTGCCTTTTTAAAAGGAAAAAAATTATATGAAGACTCATCTGGGAGTCACCTTAGGGTGCATCTGCCACAAGATGACACAAAAAATTCATAAATATGTTGTCTGAGATAAGCTTTGGAGCTTGCCTTTGATTGGACAGCTGAAGTGGGGAGTGGGGAAAGAGATGAGGCAAAGACATTCCAACCAAGGAGAAAAGTATGAGCAACAGAGCAGAGGGAGAAAGTACAAAACACATTCTGAAAGAGTAATTAGTCTACACAATGAAGTAAAAGGACCTCTGTTCATTCTACCTTGTGTGAATTTCTAGGAATTCCCCAAAAGAAGGCAGATCTTATGCTAACTCAGATGGAAGTCTTTGTGTGAGCTAGATAGAGACAGCCTTCCTGCCAGTATGTACATCATTGCAAATAGAGCACAGCTCTGTGGATGGCATGCAGGCTGGATTTCATGCCCCACTCCTTCAGCCAGTGCCCTTGTCCAAGAATAGAATAGAATAGAATAGGAATAGAAAAGGCTACAGGCTACAGTGAACAGGCTACACAATAATTGTATGCAGTGGCCTTGAAGGAAGGACTATAGATGAATTTGGGTAGGTAGTAGCATGGTGCTAGGTCTCTCATGTATAATCTGCCCCAACTGCCTGACCGTAGACCCCTCTGGAACTTTAATGCATCTCCTTCTAAGGCTTTCCGCAGTCACCCATGTGATGGCATTGGTCTGCTCTGAGCCTGAGCTGATGCTAGGGCAGATTTCAAATCTGGCAGATCTGAGCAGAGAAAAAGATGGCAAAGGAGATGCAGAAAGTGAATACAAACAGAAGGAAAGTGAACTGAAAATTAAATTATAGAAGGTGATTATAATGATGTCTAGAAGAAATACAGATGTAAAGAGAAAAAAATCCAAGTTCAAGGATAATGGGATTTTACCAAAGAAAGGAGTTTTGCATTGGAAAAATCCAAAATAAAATAAAGAAAACTAATCTATATATCAATACAGTGAGAGACTCACATGAAGTAGACTTCCAAAGGTTCACAAAAGAAAAAAAAAGAGAGAGAGAGAAAGAGAACTGGGAAAAAGTCCTTTTTCTGAAGATTATTTTGCTTTTTTTATAAAGTAGAAATTTTCTTCAGACCTTCATGGTTCTAAACATTATAGTTTTATATCAAAACCAAGTGAGAGGGACTTCCCTGGTGACACAGTGGTTAAGAATCCACCTGCCAATGCAGGGGACACGGGTTCAAGCCCTGGTCCGGGAAGATCCCACATGCCAGGGAGCAACCAAGCCCATGCGCCACAACTACTGAGCCTGCGCTCTAGAGCCTGCGAGTCACAACTACTGAAGCCCACGTGTCTAGAGCCCGTGCTCCCCAACCAGAGAAGCCACCACAATG
Organism: Balaenoptera musculus; assembly: GCF_009873245.2. NCBI lineage: Eukaryota > Metazoa > Chordata > Mammalia > Artiodactyla > Balaenopteridae > Balaenoptera > Balaenoptera musculus. The sequence goes on along the minus strand of NC_045801.1, from coordinate 57,762,147 downwards.
AGAAGACCGTGCGCCGCAACTAGAGAAAGCCCGCGCACAGCAACAAAGACCCAACGCAGCCAAAAATTAATTAATTAATTAATTAATTAAAAGTTAGATATAATGTATTTCAATATTCATTAACTCAAATGACTTTAGATCTAACTCTGTACATGGTGTCAAGCACTAAATATATTTTATATTTTTCCAAAATAATAATTACTTCTCAAGTACCTACTATATGCTAGGCCATGAGTTTTATAAACATTGCCTCAGTTAATCCTTCCAGCCCTGAAAAGTAATAATTAATATGCATATTTTATAGATAAGGAAATTAAGATGTCAGGATACAAGATCAAGCTCCAAGGGGCTCCATTCCATTGCATTCTTTGTGAATCACTCTTCCCAGGAGCTGTACAAACTTGTTGTGGGAAGTAACTTGCCCAAGTCCACCCATCTAACCAGAAGAGGAAGCCCCGGTGCCCCCACTCTTTTGTACCACACCAAAAAGTAAATTTCCATTGCTTCAAAATTTTAGGAAATTTTACAACTGTGACTTGAATGGCAGTTTATGGAGTTACATAGTTATTAGGTATTTACTGAGCCCTCCCTATGTACCAAGCACAGTATTTGGTGGTCTGCGTGTCATTTTCATTTAATCTTCACAGCTTTCTGATGTAGATCCTAGCATTATCCTCATTTCACACACAAGGATACTGAGATGGCAGGTGAATAATCCTGCTCACAATACTCAGGCAGGAATTGATGGATTCAAGATTAAACCCAGGTATCCCTGACTCATTGCGCAAAGGTAATCTGAGGCTCTACTGGGGATACCACACACTCCTCAGGTTGACTTCCCTACAATGGTTAATCTGAAAGTAACTTCACGTTGATCTCTTTCCATATAAACTGTCATGCCACTTTACAATGATTTATCATCACACATAAGATTTTATAGTCACCTCCATACAAATCTGTGGTTGATTAATTAACTAAAATTGGAAGACATTTTGATGATGGAAAGTGCTAACTATTCCTATGAATAATAATTAGTGCGGGACTCCAACTAAATTATGTGTGTCGGTATTGGGAATCAATCGGAGAGGGAGGGTGAGAGCTCGGACATCCAGAATTAGATGAGATGGATTAGTCAGGTCAACATAGATGACTAGAGCAGATATTAGCAGCAAAAAAACAAACAACTTTTTAGACACCTGGTATGTGCCAGGCACCATTTGGGACCCTAGAGATATAATACTGAACAAGCTAGAAACAATCTCTGCCCTCATGGGTCTTACAATCCAGAGCATGGCAGACTTCAGAGGTGGCCCCTGCACAGTGGAGCATGGTGCCAAGGAAATCCTGCAGTCATCAAGCCGACCAGTAGAAAGCAAGTACATGGCCAAGTTGGTTGCGATTCAGGGCCTGCACTCCAATCCCTGGGAGGGTTGAGATGGCCTGAGGCAAGGCTGCAGTATTAGAAGAGAACCAGGATAGATGGGGCTACGACTGGGATTTGGTTACTGAAATAAGGCAGTGACCTGCCCACAGGAAGTAGGCAAAAGCATGGTTACTGGGAACAAATCAGGGCCTGCCCATCGGGAAGGTGAAAGTAAAGTTGGTCTTCAGGCCAAGAATTTCATAAAGTCCCCCTCCCACACCCCCACACCCCCACACCCTACTGGAAACAGAAATGACCCCAGAGGCTAAGGTACCCGTGAGTCTCTGTTCTCTGGTGCAGCCACTGCTGCTCTGGGAACTGGAGAGCGGTGAAGGGAGGATGTCAGATCAGCCACCTCCCTCTCCCAGGCTGAGTTTTCTCTCTCAAATTGCTCACAACACTTATGTAGCTGTAATGAGAGATCACACCACCAAATATGTCCCAAAGCAGAAGTTACCCAAATGATAGGCTCACACAGGACTTTCCTCCTTCACTACCAAAGAGATTTTTTTTTCCCCCCACAGGAATTAGAAAGATGTCTCACAAGCTATCTTGCCCAGTAATTCCACTTGGGAACAATTACAGCTTCTTTCCCGGAAGCTGGACTCCCATCTTGAAACCAAGCAGGACCTTGTGGGGCTCTTGGGCACAAAAGTCTTTCTGTGTCCCCTGTTTTCTTGTTAGTAGGAATAAGCTTCATTCAGCCTCCATGAAGTTCCAATGGGCAGTTCAAGCAGTTGCTAATTAGGGAAAGGAAAGGATGCAGAGACAAAGGAGGAACAGTCAAGAAACAATAGTGCAGCCTTGGGGCAGGGTCCTGGTTCCCCCTCAAGGGATACACACAACAATATCTTTGAGCTGTTTTGCAGATACTGAAACCCCCACCAGGTGGGAGAAGTTAACAGTTAAAGAGGACGTAGACCCCAGACCACTTGGAACCAGAAGGTTGATGATGCCGACTCCCACTTACCTCACCACCAACCCATCAGAAGAATGTCCACAAGCTGATCACGCCCTCCTCTTTGAACCATTACTATAAAACTCCTCACTACCCCCTCCAGATGGGGACACAGTTTTGCGGGCATTACCGCTGTGGCCCCTTTTGCCTGGCAAAGCAATAAAGTTATTCTTTTCTTCTTCACCCAAAACACTGTCTCCGAGATTTAATCCAGAGTTGGGGTACAGAGGCCAGATTCAGCTTCAATCTTTGTTCTAAGCGATGAACTTGCTTTAAAAATGAAGCAGTCCTGGCCACCCAGGCCTTACAATTTCTGCACGTGAAGCGTTGGAAGACGGCCTCGGACCCGCCGCCCACAGAAGGCACCCGCTGGCAGCACTGATGCGTCCGCACAGCGCTGGGTAGCCACACAGCAACACCACAGGGCCAGGGCCCAGGCTCACCGTGAACACCAGTCCCCAGCAGCCAGAGAACGACAAGGAGCCGGGGCTCAGTGCGCCCCGGTCTGGGCTCCTGACCATCTGCCCCCGATGCCCCAGAGCCCCGCCCCCAGCTCCCTTCTCCTTCAGACCCAGGCATCCACACCCCTGCGCCCAGTACCTGCCTTCCCTCCAGATCTAGAAGGCCAGGTTCCCAGCCTGCTGCGCCCTCAGAACGAGGTGTCTGGGCCCTCAGTGCCTCTCCTCCTTGAGCTAGAACAGACCTCTCCGCTCCCCTTTCCTTGGGAGCAGACTGCCCCCCCCAGGCCCCTCTCCCTCGGGACCCAGGAGTTGGGGAGAGAGGGGTGGCAGGGCGACTCTGCCCTGAACCAGGAGCTCGGGCCCACCACCCCTTTTCCCTCCAGATCTGACTTCCCACCCCAGTTTCCTCTTCCCTCACCACCAAATGTCCTGAACGGAAGCTTCCCACCCCCTGTCTCCTTCTTTCCTGGAAGGCAGGACTCCAGGCCCATCAGCCTCTCTCAGGACGCATGGGCGCCGAGTCCTCAGCTCCGTCTCCATTCAGAGAACCGGGAATTACAGCCCCCAGGCCCACCTCCACGAATCCAGAATTCCGTCGGCCCCCCCACACCACCGACCCATTGTCGGGGCTACCTCCACAAGTGCATGGTCCAGGCGTCCAGACTAGCTGCAACAAGTTCCCCAGAAGCGGGAGCGGAGCGGGTCCGCGGGGTGGGCGTGCAGGGCCTGCGTCTGGGTGCCCAGCGCACCCCAAGCCCGCCTGCTTAGTACCAGTAACAGGACGAGCGAGAGCAGCGCTGCAATGGCAGGGCTCTGATCGTGCCCTTGATCCTTGATGCCTGGGCCCCTTCACCTCCGTTTGATTCCCTTGGGGTCTTGGGTGGAGACAGAGTGGGAGCGGTGGGCACCAGCCGGATGCTCATTCTGTAATTCCCCAACCCAGAGTCCCCAGCCCTATCATTGCTCCTCCTGGCCGCCCCCCCTTTTTCTTGTGCCTGCCTCAGCCTGTCCTCTTTGGCAGCCTTAATGCACTAGCATTTTTGTGTCAGCACACCTGGTCAACGGGTGCACCCTCCTGAACCCTTAGTACCTTTGGGTCCATCTTACTTGGCCTGTAGCTGTGCATTCCTGAATCCCCTGGACACCTCTGGGCCCAAGACCACTGAATGCTGTACCCTGTACTGATTCCTAAATACATCCTGACTCCTAAATACACTTCTTAAAACACCAAAAAAAGTGAAGCAGTCCTGACAAAGATGCACAGCCAGATGTGTGCTGTCTTGCTTTGGGGGCCTCTCCTAAGACCTACTCAGTTCTCTGACTTGACTTCTTATCAGGGAGCCAGTTTCTTCAAAGGCTCCGTTAGATTCTCTTCCAATTCTGTGATTAGTCCTCTATTCTACTGCAGAGGAAACAGCCTTTCTTTGCTTTGGCCTCACTCTCATTTGTTTTTCAGGTATAATAAGGGTGTCATTTTCCTTTAATGATGCCATACAGATATAACCCCTGATGGTGAAAGGCACAAATTACATTTATTTGATCCAACAAATTAGAGCTATTGTCTTTTGCAGAGAGATGCAATGTTTTTCCAAAGGATAAGATTTTAAAACAGGATGCTTCTGGTGTCACTTATCCCACTTTCTTTAAAGACCTTTCTTTTCAAGAGAGTAATGACAAACTCTAAACTCATTTGCATCTACGCCTGGAGCTATACATTGCCTAATCTGTCAAATATTTTACAATAATTATTTGTAAATATTTCCATTTCAGATATATATTAAAAAACTAAGTGACTCTTCTGTGAGTACATGGTAAATATTCAAGAGTCAAATAATTTACATAACTCTGGATGACTTAGCCAATAACTTATGAGGTTTTTTTTTCATATTTCAAATTATTTTATGCTTGAAACAGAGCAGTTCTGATGCCCATTAGGCAGTGACAAGCTCATGTCAGACACATGGAGTGACTATAGTCAGAGTGACTATAGCTCAGATCTCCTGACCCTGAGTTCAATGTTCCTCGCTCAAGTGTCCCATGCTCAAAACTTATCTGTTTTATTTTTCAATATGTTTCTATCCTCTGAGGAAACTATGTTATATTCTGAATTTTTTTAATCTTTTTCTATGGAAGCTTTATTCAAAAAAGAAAAGCTGACTTCCAAGTGACAGCTGAGTTGGCACTTTTTATGACATGCTTACTGTAAAGACGTAATTTATAGTCTGTCTGAGTCTGTTCAGGCTGCTATAACAGAATACTACAGACTGGGTGGCTTATAAACAACAGAAATTGATTCTCACAGCTCTGGAGGCTGGGAAGTCCCAGGTCAAGGCACCAGCATGATCACACTGTGCTGAAGGTTCTCTTCCTGGTTCTTACACATAGCACCTTCTCACTGCATCCTCACTGGGTGGAAGGGGAGAGGGTTCTTTCTGAAGCCTGCACTGATTCCATTCATAAGGGCTCCACCTCATGACTTAATCACCTCCCAAAAGTGCCACCTCCTAACATCTTGGCCCTTGGGGGCTAGGAGTCAACATATAATTTCGGAGGTGGAGGGTCAGGGGACACATTCAGACCACATCATAGACCTTTGCAATCTTCTTGCTGGGCTTTTTAATGTCTATCCTATGTGGACCTCCTTATTACCATAAAAGAATTTCAGAGACATCCAGATTTATAGGCATGGGTAAAATGCAGGTTAGTACAGAAGTTACTTATATTAAAATAGGGAAAGAGCATGGCAGTGAGATAAATTGCTGCTATCCTTAGAGTGGCTGAGAAAATTGAGGTTATCTCTGGGTAAAACTGGTCCTGAAAATACTGAATCCTTTTCAAGAATGTTCAGTTGGTTACCTCTTTTCTAAGTTGGAAATTTTTAAATCAAAATACATTCTTGAGGACACACAAAGGTGGGCTGAAACTCTTATTTTTTCCCCTCATCTAGTCTTCCTGAAGTCCTTCAAATTGGGGAGACTCAGCACCAAGGGCTCCTTCCCACCGAAGTTGACCAGAAGAATACAAAGCTGACCAAACCCCTCAGGCAGAGCTGGTGAAAAATCAGATAGTGTGTGTGTAGAGGCCGTGGAATATCATGGGAGAAACAACAACCCAGTTTATGCCTTTCTATATTATATTGTGAAGGATGGAGAAGGAAAGTTGTCTGTTAAATGATAATAATAACTAAATATCTACCAAGTAGTTATGAATCTCAGGTACTACTGCTCTATGAGTTTTACTCTGAATTATCACATTTAATTCTCACCCCTTGAGATAGGTACTATTATCCCAATTTTGTAGATGACAAAACTAGACACAAAGTGGTTAGGAAGGTAGCTCAAAGTCACAGTTAATATGTGATGTTGCCTGGATTTGAACCAAGTAGGTATAGCTCCAGAGGCCAGACTCCTAACCACTAGACAATCCTGCTCCTCATTGTATAAGGCAACACACACAGACACCCACACACAATGTGATTTCCACATGCCAATCACTGCAGTAAGGACTTTTACATGTTAGCTCGCTGTGTCGCCATAGTAAGCGTGGCATAATTTCATTATTTCCGTGTTCTACTTCTGTATCTAAATTTCCTAATTTCAGAAATACAAGTTTGAGATGTTTTGAACTCCCACTTTGCTAGTAGATGAGATGGATTATATAAACTGGGTAAATAATTAGGCATTTTTAAAGAGTTAAAAAGGAAATTGCCCAAAGGAATAAAAACGGATGAGAATATACACCTCACAATGAATGAACTTTCATACATCCCAAGTCACTAGATGAGAGGAATTCAAGACATTGGAAAGAGGAAGATATGGAGGCAGTTTCTAATAGGAGATTAAGGAATAAATAGACAACACTGCAAAAGGCTTTGTCATAAACTTCAGAGAAAATAAATCTATAAATAATTTCATTTTCATGCTCTAAAGTATGAATATTTGGAAGAAGAAGATTGCTGAATTTCTATTAGAAATCAAATAGAGGCAACCTCAGATGATGAGTGATCATAAATAGAAGTCTCAACTTCGCAATTTTGAACAGTGATTGTAAAAAAATCATTACTCTCTCCCTCTCTTTCTCTTTCTCACGCGCATGCGCGCACACACACGCACACATTTTCTCCTGTGTGCACAAGTGAATCAATCTGCTAAGAGAGAGAGAAATGAGGGTACCCAGGGAGAGAAAGAGAAAGAGCAGAGATACCCAAGGGAGGGAGACAGAGAGCAGCGAGGCTGCAGTGGATCTGGAGGACTTCCCACTTCCGGCCTAGCTCTCTGTGGTGTCTGACTTCACTTCCTCTTCTTGGATCACTGTATCTTTTTAACATATTTCCATTTTTGCTTAAAATAATTTGAGTCGGTTTTGGTAAGCAGCAAATGATCGCTCATTACAACAGAAATATGTTACAAAATAAAGGGTGGCTAAGAAAATTTAAGAGAAACCCCAAGACCCACGTTCTAGTTCATGTACTTTAGGAGAAACCACGAGAGTAACTTTAGATACCAGTTGATCTTATGAAGCTCTATGCAGAAATGATTCGACTTTGACAGCCATTGAATATGCTTTAGTAGTTTGAGATTTACACCTGTGAACTTTCTTATGGCTTTCTGGAATATTTTTCTGTAAGCAGTGCTACTGTAAGGCACGAAGTTGTATCTTGGTGGAGTGAAAGGATTAAAGAGCTTCCTTTTTTAACAAGATTTTTTGCTAAGAAGTGACTTCAGGATTGGCCAAATTAGAGGATTCTAACGAAAACTGCAGTACCTAGCTATTGTTGACACAAAAGTAGTCAGCGTTAACATAAATTTTAGAGAACTCAGGTCTTCTGGGAAACACATGTGGACTGGGAAAGAAATCAAATACCTTTCACTTCTTCCAGAGTTGCTAATATGTTTTGGTCTCAATAAATTACTGATAATGCAAAAAGAAATGTGAGCCTCCCTCCAAGCACTTCCACGCGGGTATTCTGTTTGTCTCTGTGGACATTTTTTGCCTCACAAACCATCATTGGCTTATAAGGAGCTCTTCTCAAGAAATATGAATGAATCTAAAGTGGTCTAAGAGCTACATTTTCCTCAGTTTTATGCTAAATGCAATTGCCTGACTTCCAAATCCTATCAGTCTAGTGTAGCTGAATCTCCTGTCTCTTTTGAAGATTGCTCCTTATGAATGGTTTGGGATGTGAAGTTTGAATGCACATGCTTGTGCCATGGCTACAAAATGACTGATTTCTGTTATGAATCTACAATAAAAATTATATTTTCCTATCTCACGCACACACACACACACACACACACACATACTGATACACACAATTCTTCCATGCTGAGGGCCACCCCAGCCAGGCTGCAGGAGAAATTCTTTCTACCTCACCATCAGTGAAGATTTTCCTTCCTCACTTCTTTCCACACACTAACCTGTTCTCACATCCCCACCACACCCTCATATACCTCTTCATGATCCTCTTCCTCATACTTTCATCCTAAAACAGTGATTCCAGGCCTGCTGGAGACCTCTTCCCAAACTGTGAAAAATAAATTAGTAACCTGATGAAGGGTCTCCATTCATACCTTTGTGTATTCAGGAAAGGAGGGAGGAGAGGTTAATTACTGACATCTCAAGTTAGAATTCTGAATGTACCCTCCAACAGAACCAGTAATATAAATAACAATTACATCTTTAATGGGATTAGTAGTATTCTTCAGGTTCTTTCACTCATTTATTCAACAAAATATTGCTTTATTGTCTACTATATTCCAGGCACCATTCATGAGTCTGGGGATGTTACTACAAAAAACAAATAAAATTATGGACCTTTCTATGGATTGGTCTTAATAAATAAGCATGATGAATAACATCAATGCCACAGGAAATTGTGTGCTAAGTTCCTGATAACGAATTTACAGCATGCAACAATCCCAACAGTCAGTTAAGGAATTTCTATGTATGTCAATAACTGTGCATATATAAATATTAATTTCTCACTCAAACACTTAATACCCCATTTATTCATTCATACACACATAGCTAAATAAGTATAGACGGTTAGAATTCACATACTATACCATAGAAACTGGTGTCCAGATTCAAATCCTTGGTCATGATCTCTTCTCATTGTTCCCCAATATATTACTTCAGATTTCTGACATATATTTTAAATCTAAAGTAAAGTTCTAAATCCAAAATACTTTTTAGGTTTCCATACAGATAAAGCATAGTTACTAAGGACATGTGCTCTGGAATCAGATAGATCTGAGTCTAAATCTTAGTAGTTTTGTTACATTGTGCAAATTATTAAACTCTCTTAGCCCTTAGATTCCACATCTCTAAAATGAGGATAATAGTATCTATCATCTAGGGTTGACATGAGGATTAAATCAAATTAAGTAATGTATAGATTAAGCCCATCATGTCTAGTACAAGGTGAGTACTCAGAAACTTATTACTATGAAATGGTTATACTTTATCTATTTAATGAGCTAAACATTAAAAAGAATTAGTTGACTTGGAAGCCATTGAGAAACAATAGGCTTCTGTATCCTCTTCTGTTGAGAGTATATTGGAAGGTGAAAGTACACAAGTCCTATTTTGTAGCTAGGTGGTCAATTTCATTTTTCTTTTCATTTCTAATTCTCATGATTTTATTATGTCCCATGATGTGTGTTCAAATATTCTCCTCTACCATGCTTTAAGGAAGCAAATACAGTAATTCCATGAATACAAATACAACCTCAGCCTGGGAGGTCAACCAAACTGCAAAGGAGAAGTTGAAAGTGATATTTTAAAAATTAAATCTCTAAATCCATCTGAACAAACCTAGGGGACAGATATGGATCCACATGATCTAAGAATTGCCAGATAACCACTCCCCATAAATAATCTCCTTGCAGGACTTGGAAATGACTTTGATTGAGAAATGACATGCTATTTCTCACATAAGGCTATTAGCTAAGACACCTCTTTAACATTCCTTTCATTCTCCTCTCTCCCCAGGGCAGCATTTCAATATACAATACTAGTCTGGAATTGACATTTGTTCTGAAAGAGAAATTCATTTACCTGCAGCTCTTCCTGAACAGGGTCTCGAGTGAGGAAGCAGGCACATATGCCTTTTACCCAGGAATCCATGCTTCAGTTAGCTTCCTCAGCATCTGACAGATGAGGGAAAGTTTTTCCAATCACTCAAATGCCAAGCAGGAAGGAATAAAATTGATCTTTAATTGACCTTCTTAGTGGAAAATTAGAACTCCGCTTTCCCAATAATGAAAGTCCTTCTTAAACTTTCAAAAAGGGAGGGGGGGAGTCAATTAAAACTTTAAAAACCTCAGGCAGAAAGCAAGTCCAGGTGACCACATGGTTACAAAGTATTCCATCTAATCCAATGTTGCTGGTCCTGGGGATGACAATTCACCAAACGGAAGAAACCTCTGCTTAAGTGGGAAAACATTCAGATACGAAGAGAATTCAAAGTTTCCCTGTTTTCATAAAGTTCCCTGGCCTTAAATACAAAATGCAGAGTTTCTTCTTCACCAGAACCCAAAGAATTTATCAGCCCTGTGTTCTGCCTTTCACACCACTAATTTTTTCTCCTTATTTGCATATTGTTCTTAATCTGCTCAGCTTGATTTGCTAGTCTTCTAGGGCTACTTTGAAAATAGGAATTAGAACAAACGAGGCCAATAATAATCAGGAAGTAGACATAAAATAAATACAATTGTTTTGCCTTCATAATTTCTTTATATCTTGTTTTTGAACAATCCAAGTCCACATATATATCTTTGCAAATGCTTTATATTGAAAAATACACTGAAATAGTCTTTTTGCATATCCATCTCTCATTAAACTATAAGCTCCTAATTACAAAGTCTTAGTCTTTGTTTAGACTAAGTCTTGCATAATATTTTTAATACTAAAACCTGGAAACAACTCAAATGTTCATCAGTAGGGACTGGTTAAATAAACCATTGTAAATTAAATAGTACATAGTCTTGAAAAGAACTGAAAAAGATCATATCATACACTGATACAAAATGATCTCCAAGATATATTATTAAGTGGAAAATTAAAATGCAGAATAGCATAGATGGTATGCTATCTTTTACATAAGAAAAGAATTTGCATTTATTTGGCAGATTGCATTTGGAACAAGAATTTTTTTGTACTAAACTTGTACTAATCACAACTTGTTTTTAAAAATGGGTAGCTATAAAAAAAAAAGAGAGAGAGTGAGAAAAGAAGATAAAAGAGGTTAGAATTGAAGCAAAAGCCCTAAAATGTGAAAAAAGTGAGAACATAAACCTAATTGTATAACAAGTTAGAGACATAAGCAAACAAAAAAAATTGTTTTTCCACATAGCTTTTTGACTTTTCATATTTAGTGGAATATAATATATTTTATGGAGAAATAGAGTTTGAAAGAAATTTTAACCATAGTCTACTTATTGGTAATAATACTGGTAATTTTATTTTGAAATTAGATATATGCAAATATGTAATTAAATTTAATACTATTACATAGTAAAATACTTCATGTAAGAGAAAAACAACACAAGTATAAAAACAAAAAAGTTAAGTTAAATATTCTAATGTTAAATCTGAATTTGAAAAATCATTATAAACTCCTGGGGTTTTTTTTTTTCCTCTTGGAAAATACAAATTTCCTAGCTCTGTTCACTGAAGAGACCTAGAAGCAATGACATCAAATAGCACTGAGCACAACTAGCACCTAGATTATGGTTTCTAAATGCCATTTCCTATTAAAATGTTTCAGGGGCTTCAGAAGAATAGCTGATTCTAAATGTGAATCTGGAAATATACAAGATGAACATTTTGTTGTGTCAAGAAGCAAGGAAATTATGTTAAATGGTCATTTCCAAAATTCAAGGAGCCAACATGAAGGGGTGGCTACTGTCCAAATTCAAGATGATTTGAACATCAAATATAATAATGAACATAACTGTTTAAAACATATTGAATATCAATATATTTTAAATGAGTAAATAATACTAAAAAAGTGAAAAGGCCAAAACCTAGTTAATATATAACATTTTTAAAATCCTTACTTCAAAAAATTTCAATTAAAATGATAAAATGAAGTGCTCATCTTGCCTTCACTCTATTAACTCCATTTCAGGGATTCAAATCATTCCTCTTGATGAAAGGAAGTTCTTCTTTACAGAATAATGTGGATGACATTATAGAATTTTTATATAGAAAGTATAGAATTCTTAAAATCACATCTGATAACCCCAAATGAAATAATTGATTCAAACATCATCAATAGATGAAATCATTAGATGACAGGGACCTTTACAGGGAGGGATCAGGCTACCACAACCCAAAACACACTGATCACAAAAATTCAGACAATCCATGTGTTGTGACATGGGGCACACAGCACTACCCATGAGGAATTCCTACCAAAAAGTTTGAGAAAATTGTAATGAAGCAAAGAGGGCATTCTTGGCTTAACTAGGATGGAGACACCAAAAGCAGATGTCCAGTAGCCATTACCCAGAAATCTACACACCACACATATCCCAAAGTCACAAGGTATTTTGAAACTGCCTTCCTGATAACTGTCAGTCAGCTCCAGGACAGGCAGCTCTCCCTGAGATCTGCAGTCAAGCATAAGGAAGAAAAAAAGTACAAATCAATGAAATATGAAACAGAAAATACAGTAGAGAAAATCAATGAAACCAACAGTCAGAATGATCAAGAAAAAAAGAGCAGACACAAATTACCAGTGTCAAGAATGAAAGATGAAACTTAAATAGAAATCCTACAGACATTACAAGGATAATAAGGGAGTAATATAAACATTTGCATTACTTGAAAAACAAATTCTAGTTATGTCTATGACCATTGTATAAATATGCTGGAAAGGAAATGCAGATGGAATAGGATTCATTGCTTCTGGCTTGTCTGAAGATTCATGACCTCCTGAGAAATTTGAACTTCTCTAGTGCATGACTTTTTCTCCTTTCTTCAGAAAAGAAATAGGACTCTCACAGAAATACTCAAAATGAGTCAAATTAAGATATAAAGAGAGCATTTCATGATGACAGCAAAATATTAATAAAACTTGAAGTTGAGCTGTCCCTAGCTTGGCTTGGAGAAGTACTACTAGAAAAATACTACAGAAAATAGTAGTATATTTTTTTAATTTTTTTAATTTTCTACTTGTTTATTTTTTATTTATTATAGTTTTTTTTATTTTTTACAGTTGATGAACAATATTATATAAGTTTCAGGTGTCCAACATAGTGACTCACAATTTTTATTATAGTTATTATAAAATATTTTGGCTATATTCTCTGTGCTGTAAAATATATCCTTGTAGCTTATTTATTTTATACATAGTAATTTGTACCTCTTAATCCCTACCCCTACATTGCCCCTTCCCCCTTCCCTCTCCCCACTGGTAACCACTAGTTTATTCTCTATATCTGTGAGTCTGTTTCTATTTCCTTATATTCACTAGTTTGTTTTATTTTTTAGGTTCCACATAATTGATATCATAAAGTATTTGTCTTTCTCTGACTGACTTATTTCAATTAGCATAATGTCCTCCAAGTCCATCCATGTTGTTGCAAATAGCAAAATTTCATTTTTTATGGCTGAGTAGTATTCCATTGTGTGTGTGTGCGTGTGTGTGTATGTGTATGTATATATATATATATACACACACACACACAAACAACATCTTCTTTATCCATTCATCTGTCAGTGGACACTTGGGTTGCTTCCATATCTTGGCATTTATAAATAATACAAGTATGAACATTGGAGTGCATGTATCTTTTCAAATTAGTGTTTTTGTGGGGGTTTTTGTTTTTCCAGATATATACCTAGGAGTGGAATTGCTGGGTCATACAGTAATTCTGTTTTTAGTTTTTGAGGAATCTTCATATTGTTTTCCACGATGGCTGTACCTATTTACATTCCCACCAACAGTTTATGAGGGTTCCCTTTTCTCCACATCCTCACCAACATTTTTTTACGTGTGGTCTTTTAGATGATAGCCATTCTGACAGGTGTGAGGTGACATCTCATTGTGGTTTTAATTTGCATTTCTCTGGTGATTAACACAGTTGAGCATCTTTTCATGTGCCTGTTGGCCATCTGTATGTCTTCTTTGGAAAAATGTCTGTTCAGGTCTTCTGCCCATTTTTTAATTGGGTTGTTTGTTTTTTCGATATCAAGTTGTAAAAAGTAAATAAATGTCAATAATATCAGGCTGTCTTTTTTTTAAGTAGGACTTTAGTTCTTTTAATATTGGACATATAAATACAGAAAAATTCCATAAGGATAAATTTGAATAATATTCCTAAGCAAAGTAAATCCTGCTAAGGTGCTAGCGTATGACAGTTCTCAATTACCTACTTCCCAGTTTTCTCTGTAACTGTGAATGACTAGAAGTTGGTTTTTGGTGTTTTTTTTCAAATTGAAGCTAATATAGACATTATGGTAGTTGTAAAGAGGTACTGTTATGTCAGTGGTGGATGTGTTTTATCTGTTTATCAAGGCAATGGATACAGTTTCATTGGAATGACAAATTCAGTGAGGATATCGATTGTCCTGGACATGCTGACAAGCCTGAAAATTTTTAAATGTTAAACACCTAGGTAATTTTATGCGTATTTGTGTATGCTTAAATGCATATATATAAAGTTATTTTAATTAGTAAACAAAGAAAGCTTATAAATCATAGTTCAGAAAAATGTTGATCTTTGGGTATAATTTTGGGGCGTTTGCTATGCTCTTAAGTCAATTTTTTTTTAATTTTTATTTCTATTTTCAATTTTCGTAAAAGAGACCATTTAAATCATTTTTAATAAAAGCTCTTTTTTTCTGAAAAAGCTATGGTATCTAATATCTGTTAGTACTTGCTCTTGTGTTTATCTTAAATATTTTGTCTTTTCTTAACCAAGTAACAATTTCCAAACTTTAGGCATCTATGATTTATGCTAACATATTGAAGTCATAAGAAGTTTCCTCTGACAAATCTCTCTGATACTGTCTTTCCCAAATATCAGCCCCCAAATTCAGACTAATAAAACTCTTAAGATATCTTTTTCACTCAAACAATCCTTGATGCTTCTCAAACAGGCCATCACGTTTACTGCTTCCCTTACAATAAATGGATGCTGGATATAATTGAAATATGATATACTTCATATATTAATTATCGCAAACGTCATGAAAGCTAACTAAAATAAAAGACCCAGAGACTCTCTCTTGGGATCTAGAATCAGAAAAGTTCTTTTCCTTTCTTAGGCAGACATTACAACAACTCCTGAATTCAGGCACCCCAACTATGTAAACCCTTCTCTTTGTAGATAAAAGAAAAAATGTGCTTTATGGTGTTTGTCTCCCAAACTTGGACCTTGTCATAAGCCCATTGCTTTCCTTGGAATCTTTTTTTTTTTTAATTGTTGAATTTTATTTTATTTACTTTTTTTATACAGCATGTCCTTATTAGTCATCAATTTTATACACATCAGTGTATACATGTCAATCCCAATCACCCAATTCATCACACTACGAACCCCACCACCGCATTCCCCACTTGGTGTCCATAAGTTTATTCTCTACATCTGTGTCTCAATTTCTGCCCTGCAAACTGGTTCATCTGTACCATTTTTCTAGGTTCCACATATATGCGTTAATATATGATATTTGTTTATCTCTTTGCGACTTACTTCACTCTGTATGACAGTCTCTAGATCCATCCACGCCTCTACAAATGACCCAATTTAGTTCCTTTTTATGGCTCAGTAATATTCCATTGTATATATGTACCACATCTTCTTTATCCATTTGTCTGTTGGTGGGCATTTAGGTTGCTTCCATGACCTGGCTATTGTAAGTAGTGCTGTAATGAACATTGGGGTGCATGGGTCTTTTTGAATTATGGTTTTCTCTGGGTATATGTCCAGTAGTGGGATTGCTGGATCATATGGTAATTCTATTTTTAGTTTTGTAAGGACCCTCCATACTGTTCTCCATAGAGGCTGTATCAATTTACGTTCCCACCAACAGTGCAAGAGGGTTCCCTTTTCTCCGCACCCTCTCAAGCATTTGTTGTGTGTAGATTTTCTGATGACGCCCATTCTAACTGGTGTGAGGTGATACCTCATTATAGTTTTGATTTGCATTTCTCTAATAATTAGTGATGTTGACCACCTTTTCATGTGCTTATTGGCCATCTGTATTTCTT
Organism: Balaenoptera musculus; assembly: GCF_009873245.2. Taxonomy (NCBI): domain Eukaryota; kingdom Metazoa; phylum Chordata; class Mammalia; order Artiodactyla; family Balaenopteridae; genus Balaenoptera; species Balaenoptera musculus. Next base: position 57,746,083 of record NC_045801.1, on the reverse strand, counting down.
CTTTGGAAAAATGTCTATTTAGGTCTTCTGCTCATTTTTGGATTGGGTTGTTTGTTTTTTTCATATTGAGCTGTTTACATATTTTGGAAATTAATCCTTTGTCCACTGGTTCATTTGCAAATATTTTCTCCCATTCTGAGGGTTGTCTTTTCGTCTTGTTTATGGTTTCCTTTGCTGTGCAAAAGCTTTGAAGTTTCATTAGGTCCCATTTGTTTATTTTTGTTTTTATTTCCATTACCCTAGGAGGTTGATCAAAAAAGATCTTGCTGTGATTTATGTCAAAGAGTGTTCTTCTTATGTTTTCCTCTAAGAGCTTTATAGTGTCCGGTCTTACATTTAGGTCTCTAATTCATTTTGAATTTACTTTTGTGTATGGTGTTAGGGAGTGTTCTAATTTCATTCTTTTACATGTAGCTGTCCAGTTTTCCCAGCACCACTTATTGAAGAGACTGTCTTTTCTCCATTGTATATCCTTGCCTCCTTTGTCATAGATTAGTTGACCATAGGTGCATGGCTTTATCTCTGGGCTTTCTATCTTGTTCCATTGATCTATATTTCTGTTTTTGTGCCAGTACCATATTGTCTTGATTACTGTGGCTTTGTAGTATAGCCTGAACACAGGGAGTCTGATTCTTCCAGCTCTGTTTTTTTCCCTCAAGACTTCTTTGGCTATTTGGGGTCTTTTGTGTCTCCATACAAATTTTAAGAATTTTTGTTCTAGTTCTGTAAAAAAATGCCATTGGTAATTTGATAGGGATTGCACTGAATCTGTAGATTGCTTTGGGTAGTATAGTCATTTTCACAATATTGATTCTTCCAATCCAAGAACATGGTGTATCTCTCCATCTGTTGGTATCATCTTTAATTTCTTTCATCAGTGTCTTATAGTTTTCTGCATACAGGTCTTTTGTCTACCTAGGTAGGTTTATTCCTAGGTATTTTATCCTTTTCATTGCAATGGTAAATGGGAGTGTTTCCTTAATTTCTCTTTCAGATTTTTCATCATTAGTATATAGGAATACAAGAGATTTCTGTGCATTAATTTTGTATCCTGCAACTTTACCAAATTCATTGATTAGCTCTAGTAGTTTTCTGGTAGCATCTTTAGGATTCTCTATGTATAGTATCATGTCATCTGCAAAGAGTGACAGTTTTACTTCTTCTTTTCCAATTTGTATTCCTTTTATTTCTTTTTCTTCTCTGATTGCCGTGGCTAGGACTTCCAAAACTATGTTGAATAATAGTGGTGAGAGTGGACATCCTTGTCTTGTTCCTGATCTTAGAGGAAATGGTTTCAGTTTCTCACCATTGAGAATGATGTTTGCTATGGGTTTGTGGTATATGGCCTTTATTATGTTGAGGTAGGTTCCCTCTATACCCACTTTCTGGAGAGTTTTTCTCATAATGGGTGTTGAATTTTCTCAAAAGCTTTTTCTGCATCTATTGAGATGATCATATGGTTTTTACTCTTCAATTTGTTAATATGGTTTATCATGTTGATTGATTTACGTATATTGAAGAATCCTTGCATCCCTGGGATAAATCCCAGTTGATCATGGGATATGATCCTTTTAATGTGTTGCTGGATTCTGTTTGCTAGTATTTTGTTGAGGATTTTTGCATCTATATTCATCAGTGATATTGGTCAGTAATTTTCTTTTTTTGCGGTATCTTTGTCTGGTTTTGGTATCAGGGTGATGGTGGCCTCATAGAATGAGTTTGAGAGTGTTCCTTCCTCTGCCATTTTTTGGAAGAGTTTGAGAAGGATGGGTGTTAGCTCTTCTCTAAAAGTTTGATAGAATTCACCTGTGAAGCCATCTGTTCCTGGACTTTTGTTTGTTGGAAGATTTTTTTTTTAAATATTTATTTATTTATTTTTGGCTGTTTTGGGTCTTCATTTCTGTGCAGGGCTTTCTCTAGTTGTGGCAAGCGGGGGCCACTCTTCATCGCGGTGCACGGGCCTCTCACTATCGCGGCCTCTCTTGTTGCGGAGCACAGGCTCCAGTCGCGTAGGCTCAGTAGTTGTGGCTTATGGGCTTAGTTGCTCCGCGGCATGTGGGATCTTCCCAGACCAGGGCTCGAACCCGTGTCCCCTGCATTGGCAGGCGGACTCTCAACCACTGCGCCACCAGGGAAGCCCCAGTTTTTTGGAAGATTTTTAATCACAGTTTCAATTTCATTACTTGTGATTGGTCTGTTCATATTTTCTATTTCTTCCTGGTTCAGTCTTGGAAGGTTATACCTTTCTAAGAATTTGTCCATTTCTTCCAGGTTGTCCATTTTATTGGCATAGAGTTGCTTGTAGTAGTCTCTTAGGATGCTTTGTATTTCTGTGGTGTCTGTTGTAACTTCTCCTTTTTCATTTCCAATTTTATTGATTTGAGTCCTCTCCCTCTTTTTCTTGATGAGTCTGGTTAATGGTTTATCAATTTTGTTTATCTTCTCAAAGAACCAGCTTTTAGTTTTATTGATATTTGCCATTGTTTTCTTTGTTTCTATTTCATTTATTTCTGCTCTGATCTTTATGATTTCTTTCCTTCTGCTAACTTTGGGTTTTGTTTGTTCTTCTTTCTCTAGTTCCTTTAGGTGTAAGGTTAGATGGTTTATTTGAGATTTTTCTTGTTTCTTGAGGTAGGCTTGTATAGCTCTAAACTTCCCTCTTAGAACTGCTTTTGCTGCATCCCATAAGTTTTGGATCATCGTGTTTTCATTATCATATTTCTCTAGGTATTTTTTGATTTCCTTTTTGATTTCTTCAGTGATCTCTTGGTTATTTAGTAACGTATTGTTTAGCTTCCATGTGTTTGTGTTTTTTTACTTTTTTTCCCCTGTAATTCATTTCTAATCTCATAGCATTGTGGTCAGAAAAGATGCTTGATATGATTTCAATTTTCTTAAATTTACTGTGGCTTGATTTGTGACCCAAGTTGTGATCTATCCTGGAGAATGTTCCGTGAGCACTTGAGAAGAAAGTGTAATCTGCTGTTTCTGGATGGAATGTCCTATAAATATCGATTAAATCTATCTTGTCTATTGTGTCATTTAAAGCTTCTGTTTCTTTATTAATTTTCTGTTTGGATGATCTGTCCATTGGTGTAAGTAAGGTGTTAAAGTCCCCCACTTTTATTGTGTTACTGTTGATTTCCTCTTTTAGAGCTGTTAGCAGTTGCCTTATGTATTGAGGTGCTCCTATGTTGGGTGCATATATATTTATAATTGTTATATCTTCTTCTTGGATTGATCCCTTGATCATTATGTAGTGGCCTTCCTTGTCTCTTGTAACATTCTTTATTTTCAAGTCTATTTTATCTGATATGAGTACTGCTACTCCAGCTTTCTTTTGATTTCCATTTGCATGGAATATCTTTTTCCATCCCCTCACTTTCAGTCTGTATGTGTCCCTAGGTCTGAAGTGGGTCTCTTGTAGACAGCATATAGATGTGTCTTTTTTTTGTATCCATTCAGCAAGCCTGTGTCTTTTGGTTGGAGCATTTAATCCATTCACGTTTAAGGTAATTATTGATATGTATGTTCCTATTACCATTTTCTTAATTGTTTTGGGTTTGTTTTTGTAGGTCCTTTTCTTCTCTTGTGTTTCCCACTTAGAGAAGCTCCTTTAGCCTTTGTTGTAGAGCTGGTTTGGTGGTGCTGAATTCCCTTAGCTTTTGCTTGTCTGTAAAGCTTTTGCTTTCTCCATTGAATCCAAATGAGATCCTTGCTGGGTAGAGTAATCTTGGTTGTAGGTTCTTCCCTTTCATCACTTTAAGTATATCATGCCCCTCCCTTCTGGCTTGTAGAGTTTCTGCTGAGAAATCAGCTGTTAACCTTATGGGAGTTCCCTTGTATGTTATTTGTCAGTTTTCCCTTGCTGCTTTCAATAATTTTTCTTTGTCTTTAATTTTTGCCAGTTTGAATACTATGTGTCTCGGCATGTTTCTCCTTGGGTTTATCCTGTATGGGACTCTCTGCCCTTCCTGGACTTGGGTGGCTATTTCCTTTCCCATGTTAGGGAAGTTTTCGACTATAATCTCTTCAAATATTTTCTCGGGCCCTTTCTCTCTCTCTTCTCCTTCTGGGACTCCTATAATGTGAATGTTGTTGCTTTTAATGTTGTCCCAGAGGTCTCTTAGGCTCTCTTCATTTCTTTCATTCTTTTTTCTTTATTCTGTTCTGCAGCAGTGAATTCCACCATCCTGTCTTCCAGATTACTTATCCGTTCTGCCTCAGTTATTCTGCTATTGATTCCTTCTAGTGTAGTTTTCATTTCAGTTATTGTATTGTTCATCTCTCTTTGTTTGTTCTTAATTCTTCTAGGTCTTTGTTATACATTTCTTGCATCTTCTCGATATTTGCCTCCTTTCTTTTTCCGAGGTCTTGGATCATCTTCACTATCATTATTCTGAATTCTTTTTCTGGAAAGTTGCCTACCTCCACTTCATTTAGTTGTTTTTCTGGGGTTTTATCTTGTTCCTTCATCTGGTACATAACCCTCTGCCTTTTTATCTTGTCTATCTTTCTGTGAATGTGGGTTTTTTCCCACAGGCTGCAGGATTGTAGTTCTTCTTTCTTCTGCTCTCTGCCCTCTGGTGGATGAGGCTATCTAAGAGGCTGTGTAAGTTCCCTGCTGGGAGGGACTGGTGGTGGGTAGAGCTGACTGTTGCTCTGGTGGGCAGAGCTCAGTAAAACTTAATCCGATTGACTGCTGATGGGTGGGGCTGGGTTTCCTCCCTGTTGATTGTTTGGCCTGAGGCAACCCAACAGTGGAGCCTACCTGGGCTCTTTTGTGGGGCTAATGGTGTACTCTGGGAGGACTCATGCCAAGGAGTACTTCCCAGAACTTCTGCTGCCAATGTCCTTGTACCCACGGTGAGCCAGAGCCACCGCCCACCTCTGCAGGAGACCCTCCAACACTAGCAGGTAGTTCTGGTTCTGTCTCCCCTGAGGTCACTGCTCCTTCCCCTAGGTCCCGATGCACACAGTACTTTGTGTGTGCCCTCCAAGAGTGGATTATCTGTTTCTCCCAGTCCTGTCGAAGTCCTTCAATCAAATCCCACTAGCCTTCAAAGTCTGATTCTCTAGGAATTCCTCCTCCTGTTGCCGGACCCCCAGGTTGGGAACCTGATGTGGGGCTCAGAACCTTCACTCCATTGGGTGGACTTCTGTGGTATAAGTGTTCTCCAGTCTGTGAGTCACCCACCCAGAAGTTATGAGATTTGATTTTACTGTGATTGCACCCCTCCTACTTTACTAGTTAAGAAAGTTACCCCTAAGTTTACTAGTTAAAATCACAACGAAGTGTGTTCTGGCCTGGCCTGTCCCACTATAAACTTTTAATAGATTGCAAGCCTCATTACTCCAAATTAACACCCAGCACTTCTCAACCAACTTTACTACCACGTACAAAATTCTACATTGTCTGATTCCCATAGAATAGTCAAATGCTGCTCCAATCCAAATCCAGCTACCTTACTTTCCCTTCCTGGTAAAGATGAATTCCATGACTATTTAACCATTGCCCAATAGTTTATTATATACCCGAAAGTTGCTAAGAGAGTAGATGTTAAATGTCCTCACCACTGTAGAACAAAACGAAAATGACAAACACTTATGTCAAGGACAAAATGGAGACAGTCAACACAGGAACATAAAAAAAATCTGAACCTAACTTTACAGAAATTTATAGTTCTTCTCAGAAATTATCAGAGGACACCAACCAATCCCCAAACACCAAATCTGTTCACACCAATCTCAGAACTTCTTTGTTCCCATGACTCAGCAACGCTGATCCAAATAGGGAAGAAAATCACTAGGGAACTATTCAGCTGAAAAAGCCAAATAACTTCTACATTTACCTCACAAAAAACCCTGCATCTGTGAGCAACTTGGAACTCATTGGTACCACAGCCTTGAGTTTCCTGACTTGCAGGTCAAAAGCCTTGCAATAAACTCATCTTTCTGTAACCAAAAGTGGGGTTCTGCTGCTCACCACTCAAAAGCCAATGAAGAGGCCAGGTTGGTGGAAAGTGTCCCTTATTTTGGATGCCAACAACTGGGGGGGAGGGGCAGACTTCTGTCCAAATGACAACTCCCGCCACTGACAATCAGTGGGCAAGAGCTTTTATAGAAGGAGGTTGGGGGCTACATGCAGAAACAGCACAGTCAGCTCTGACAGTCATCTTGAAGTTGGTCATCGGCGGTCTGATCAGCAACATCTTGATTGTTTTAAGTACAGTTCATCTTCAGTTCCAGGGTCGGTTTGTTTCCATTTCCTTGAGGCCAATTCTTGGAATTGTGGCAGCGAATGTCATGGCTATAGTCTGGCATCATGTGGTTAACTTCTTCCATGTGGTGGGGATTTCAGTATCTATAAGACAGCTCACAGGATATTGCTCAGAATATTAGTCAAGGAACTAAAGGTCCTTGACTTTGCTTAATGACAAAACTATTATTATTGAGTCTTGTTGGACTGCTTTCCTGTGTTTCTGCATTTTCTAACTTCTCTGATTAAACTTACTTTTGGCTAAAGTTTTTCCACAGACAAAGGGCAGGTGGAGGCAAGGACCATAGGGTCATGCTCCATTTCATTTCCACTTTATTTTAGTCAGTATGCAGAGTTTGGTTTTTGACACCACAAAAAAGAAATGGTTATTAAATTATGTGTTGTGATGGAGGTGTTCCCTAACACTATGGTGGTAATCATTTTGTAATATATAAGTGTATCAAATCAACATGTTGTATGCTTTAAAATTACACAATTTTATCCGTCAATTATATCTCAACAAAGCTGGGGGAAAATAAGAAATCAAAATTAGCAGTTGTCTATAATGCCCCATCCTGACTCAATTAATTTTCTCCTAGAAGTCCCAACATATTATTTGTTGATGACACATATCTTAAAAATAATCAATATATATTTTGTGCTGGACATTCTCTTTACAGAACCTATTTATTTAAAGTTTTAGGTGAACACCTTTGCTGATAATAGATATGACTTAGAAATTGGTCATGACTGCAGCTTTGTTGAGTTCCCAGAAACAACACCTAAGACCGAAGTTGGTTTGTGTAGAGCATTTATTAAGGTGTATACTTGGGTTCAACACCTTTGAAGCAGAATTTGACAGAGAATAAGTTTAGGCTGTGGTACAGTCTCAACCAAGGGCTCTGGTGACCCTATACAGACTCTAAAGCTGGAATGGCCCATCAGAATTGTCTTCCATTACATCAAGAAGGCAGGGCATTTTACTCTGAATCAATCTTTTACTGGATGTAGACCTCCCCTGAGGAGAGAGCATAAACTTGAGCAAAACAGTTGGAGAGAAAAATTTCCAAGAAGAACTGACAGCTGGGGACCAAGTCCATCAGTCCTGAAGGGGATGCAAGCATCATGTCAGTTTCCACTACAGGCATGGTATGAAAACAGAGAAGTTTTTTAACTTCCTGAGACGCCCCAACATGAAGAAGAAACAAATAACTTCTTAGAGGCAGTCCAACATACAAAGGGAATCCTAGTTATGCACTTCTGAAGCTAAAGGGGGTTACTCCATCCAGAAACCACTATGCACAAAAGTACCCTTTACTGATTTTGTTACTCTTGGTGTCAAAAGTTTCCCTTATGGTTTCATGAATCCATACTTAAATAAGAAATACTTATTCAATTATAATAATCTGTCCCTATAGGAAAGAAAAGGTATCTCAGCACTGTCTCAACACAGCAAGGGATCTGTACGTTCCCAGGACGTTTACTCAGTGGCACCCAAGTGAATGTTCAGCACTTTAGTGCACGTGCTACATAAATCACCCGTAGTAACAAAGGCAAACTGGTCCAAACTGTTCAAAAATATTAGCAGGGAAATTTCCCCTGAGAGACTTAATAGGTGACCAAATATTGCCTTTTCTATAATTATCATAACCCAGAAAAAAACTATAAAGGTAGGGCATGACTTACAACTACACCTCAAGGATAATTTGAGCATTTACGAATGGATTTCATTTAGTTGCCCAAATCACAAAGCTTTGAGTAAGTTTTAGTAATAGTTTTAAGTTTTCTGGTTAGAGTGAAGTTTTCCTTGATGAAAGTCTAACACTTTAACTTTTGGCTGGGAGGAAGTTGTGTATTTTTTTATTCTCCTCTTCACAGGTGAACTGCTCAAGAAGCTATATAAGAGTCTCCCTTTAAAACAAAACTGTCATTTACCTATAAGCCTCAAAGCCCTGGAGAGGTAAAATGAATTAATGATATTTTTTATTTTTTACATTTTTATTTTTAAAAAATCCTAATTTATAGCAAAGTCACAAGAACAGTTAAATTAACTCCTGTATACACTTTACCTACATTCACTAATTCTTAATATTTTACACATTTGCTTTATATCTCTCTCCTTCTTTCTTTCCCTCTCTTTATATATATTATATATTCATATAAATAATGAAATAATTATTATTACTAATGCTAAACTATTTGAAAGTTAGTTGTAGATATCATGACCCTTTATTCCTAAATATTTCTGTGTTTATCCCCTAAGAATAGAAACATTCTCTTACAAAACCACAGTATAGTCACTGAATTCAGAAAACCCAATATTCTTATAATATCATAGTATAGTATATTAATTACCTCCTAATGTCCTTTATATACTTTTTTTCTTTATCCAGAATTCAATCCAGGATCACCCATTGCAATTAGTTGTAATGTCTCTTTAGTTTATCTAGAGCAGTTTCTCACCTGTCTTTGCCTTTATGACATTGATATTTTTTAAGAACACAGGCTAGTTGTTTTATGAACTCTCCATCAACACTGGCTTTTTGATGTTCTGTCACAGTTAGTTTTTGCATGTTTGTCAGGAATACCAAGTAACCAATGTTGTGTCCTTAGGGCAACACATCAAGAAGCACATGACATTAGTTTATCACAGTACTAGTGATGTTAGCTTCGATCACTTGGTTTAGATGGCTTCCACAAGGTTTCTCCATGTAAAATTATCAATATACCCTTTGTAATTAATACGTAATCTGTGGGGGAAAAAAATAAGTAATGTGTGGGGAAATACTCTGAGACAGTTTAATTATCTGTTCCTCATCAAACTTTCACCTAATGGTGTTAGCATTTATTAATGATTCTTGCCTAAGTCACTTATCACTATGGTAGTTGCAGAATGGTGAATTTTTTTTCCCAACTCTATCTTTCCTTCTACATTTATTATATAACATTTTATGATAAAGAAGAGCTTTTTATTTAATGGGTTCTAATCCATTACTGCGATATTTGTGTTGATGATAACTTTGTCCCATTGAGAGCTCTTCAAACTGGTTCCTGTGTTATTTTTACAATGTCATTTTTTTTAGAACTTCCTTACTTTTTGACACAATGAAGTGCTTCAGACTCATCTTGAATTTTTTCTGTCCCAGCCCTGGAATCAACCATATCTCTAAGCTCTTCAGAAACCATTACATGGTTTAGGTCTACCTAGAGTGTTTGTTCTCTACAATTATATCAATAAATTTATGTACCCTCAACATGTACGCTTAGGGAATCTTTTTTCCTATGTATCTAGATCGTACTCCCATGCTGACTACATCATCCTGCCCTAGTTCTTTTTCATTCCTTTTATCTTTATGTCCTCTTGATATACACCCAAGGGATTACTTTTCCTGTATAATTAGATGGGTATCCTATGCTAATGACATCAAAAATGACCTACACTTTGACAAACTCATACTGCCTTTCTTAGGATTCATAACAAATCCCTCTTCTCATAATTTTGATGGGGAGCCTCTCATGATAACTTATCAGAAATGATTCAAGACACCAGAAATCATGAGGATTTCTTCCTCAGACTGAAATATGTGATCCATGGAAGTGGAATCATTAATTTTTTAAGGGGGGTGGAAATAGGCACATAGTTTTTAAGGTTGAGCAAACTGATCCATGAGACTTATACTCCTGGTTGATTCTAGGTCAATTAAAAACTAGGTACAGAGATTGGTTCAATGGCAGAGCAGAAGGACGTGCTCTCACGCCCTCTTCGAGAACACCAGAATCACAACTAACTGCTGAACAATCATCGACAAGAAGACACTGGAACTCACCAAATAAGATACCCCACATCCAAAGACAAAAGAGAAGCCACAATGAGATTGTAGGAGGGGCGCAATCACAATAAGATCAAATCCCATAACTGCTAGGGGGGTGACTCACAAACTGGAGAACACTTATACCACAGAAGTCCACCCACTGGAGTGAAGGTTCTGAGCCCCATGTCAGGCTTCCCAATCTGGGAGTCCAGCAATGGGAGGAGGAATCCCTAGAGAATCAGACTTTGAAGGCTAGCAGGATTTGATTGCAGGACTTCAACAGGACTGGGAGAACCAGAGACCCCATTCTTGGAGGGCACACAAAAAGTAGTGTGTACGTTGGGACCCAGGGGAAGGAGCAGTGACCGCATAGGACTGAACCAGACCTACCTGCTGGTGTTGGAGGATCTCCTGCAGAGGCAGGGGGTGAGTCTGTCTCACCATGAGGGCAAGGACACTGGCAGCAGAAGTTCTGGGAACTACTCCTTGGTGTGAGCCCTCCCAGAGTCTGCCATTAGCACCACCAAAGAGCCCGGGTAGGTTCCACTGTTGGGTCGCCTCAGGCCAAACAACCAACAGGAAGGGAACCCAGCTCCACCCATCAGCAGACAAGAAGAATAAAGCTTTACTGAGCTTTGCCCACCAGAGCAACAGTCAGCTCTACCCACCACCAGTCCCTCCCATCAGGAAACTTGCACAAGCCTCTAAGATAGCCTCATCCACCAAAGGACAGAGAGCAGAAGCAAGAAGAACTACAATCCTGCAGCCTGTGGAACAAAATCCACATTCACAGAAAGATAGACAAGATAAAAAGGAAGAGGGCTATGTACCAGATGAAGGAACAAGATAAAACCCCAGAAAAAGAACTACATGAAGTGGAGATAGGCAACCATCTAGAAAAAGAATTCAGAATAATGATAGTGAAGATGATCCAGGACCTTGTAAAAAGAATGGAGGCAAAGATTGAGAAGATGCAAGAAATGTTTAACAAAGACCTAGAAGAATTAAAGAACAAACACTTAGAATAATTAAAGAACAATCAAACAGAGATGAACAATACAGTAACTGAAATGAAAACTACACTAGAAGGAATCAGTAGCAGAATAACCAACACAGAAGAACAGATAAGTGATCTGGAAGACAGAACGATGGTATTCACTGTGACGGAACAGAAAAAAGAATGAAAAGAAATGAAGACAGCCTAAGAGACCTCTGAGACAACATTAAACGCAACAACATTCGCATTATAAGGGTACCAGAAGGAGAAGAGAAAGAGAAAGGACCCGAGAAAATATTTGAAGAGGTTATAGTCAAAAACTTCCCTAACATGGGAAAGGAAATAGCCACCCAAGTCCAGGAAGGGCAGAGAGTCCCACACAGGATAAACCCAAGGAGAAACAAGCCAAGACAGATAGTAATCAAATTGGCAAAAATTAAAGACAAAGCAAAATTATTGACAACAGCAAGGGAAAACTGACAAATAACATATAAGGGGACTCCCATAAGGTTAACAGCTGATTTCTCAGCAGAAACTCTACAAACCAGAAGGGAGTGGCATGATATATTTAAAGTGATGAAAGGGAAGAACTTACAATCAAGATTACTCTACCCAGCAAGGATCTTATTCAGATTCGATGGAGAAATCAAAAGCTTTACAGACAAGCAGAAGCTAAGAGAATTCAGCACCACCAAACCAGCTCTACAACAAATGCTAAAGGAACTCCTCTAAGTGGGAAACACAAGAGAAGAAAAGGACCTACAAAAACAAACCCAAAACAATTAAGAAAATGGTAATAGGAACATACATATCAATAATTACCTTAAACGTGAATGGATTAAATGCTCCAACCAAAAGACACAAGCTTTCTGAATGGATACAAAAAAAAGACACATCTATATGCTATCTACAAGAGACCCACTTCAGACCTAGGGACACATACAGACTGAAAGTGAGGGGATGGAAAAAGATATTCCATGCAAATGGAAATCAAAAGAAAGCTGGAGTAGCAATACTCATATCAGATAAAATAGACTTGAAAATAAAGAATGTTACAAGAGACAAGGACACTACATAATGATCAAGCGATCAATCCAAGAAGAAGATATAACAATTATAAATATATATGCACCCAACATAGGAGCACCTCAATATATAAGGCAACTGCTAACAGCTATAAAAGACCAAATCAACAATAACACAATAAGAGTTGGGGATTTTAACACCTCACTTACACAAACGGACACATCATCCAAACAGAAAATTAATAAGGAAACACAAGCTTTAAATGACACAATAGACCAGAGAGATTTAACTGATATTTACAGGACATTCCATCCAGAAACAGCAGATTACACTTTCTTCTCAAGTGCCCACGGAACTCTCCTGGGTAGATCACATCTTAGGTCACAAATCAAGCCACAGTAAATTTAAGAAAACTGAAATCATATCAAGTATCTTTTCTGACCACAACGCTAAGAGATTAGAAATGAATTACAGGGAAAAAAACGTAAAAAACACAAACACATGGAGGCTAAATAATACGTTACTAAATAACCAAGAGATCAATGAAGAACTCAAAGAGGAAATCAAAAAATACCTGGAGACAAATGACAATGAAAACACGATGATCCAAAACCTGTGGGATGCAGCAAAAGCAGTTCTAAGAGGGAAGTTTAGAGCTATACAAGCCTACCTCAAGAAACAAGAAAAATCTCAAATAAACAATCTAACCTTACACCTAAAGGAACTAGAGAAAGAAGAACAAACAAAACTCAAAGTTACAGAAGGAAAGATAACATAAAGATCAGAGCAGAAATAAATGAAATAGAAACAAAGAAAACAATGGCAAATATCAATAAAACTAAAAGCTGGTTCTTTAAGAAGATAAACAAAATTGATAAACCATTAACCAGACTCATCAAGAAAAAGAGGGAGAGGACTCAAATCAATAAAATTAGAAATGAAAAAGGAGAAGTTACAACAGACACCGCAGAAATACAAAGCATCCTAAGAGACTACTACAAGCAACTCTATGCCAATAAAATGGACAACCTGGAAGAAATGGACAAATTCTTAGAAAGGTATAACCTTCTAAGACTGAACCAGGAAGAAATAGAAAATATGAACAGACCAATCACAAGTAATGAAATTGAAACTGTGATTAAAAATCTTCCAACAAACAAAAGTCCAGGACCAGATGGCTTCACAGGTGAAGTCTATCAAACATTTAGAGATGAGTTAACACCCATCCTTCTCAAACTATTCCAAAAAATGGCAGAGGAAGGAACACTCCCAAACTCTTTCTATGAGGCCACCATCACCCTGATACCAAAACCAGACAAAGATACCACAAAAAAAGAAAATTACTGACCAATATCACTGATGAATATAGATGCAAAAATCCTCCACAAAATACTAGCAAACAGAGTTCAACAACACATTTAAAGGATCGTACCCCATGATCAAATGAGATTTATCCCAGGGATGCAAGGATTCTTCAATATACACAAGTCAATCAATGTGATACACCATATTAACAAATTGAAGAAGAAAAACCATATGATCATCTCAATAGATGCAGAAAAAGCTTTTGAGAAAACTCAACACCCATTTATGAGAAAAACTCTCCAGAAAGTTGGCATAGAGGGAACCTACCTCAACATAATAAAGGCCATATACGACAAACCCACAGCAAAGATCATTCTCAATGGTGAAAAACTGAAACCATTCCTCTAAGATCAGGAACAAGACAAGGATGTCCACTCTTACCACTATTATTCAACACAGTTTTGGAAGTTCTAGCCATGGCAATCAGAGAAGGAAAAGAAATAAAAGGAATACAAATCAGGAAAGAAGAAGGAAAATTGTCACTGTTTGCAGATGACATGATACTATACATAGAGAATCCTAAAGATGCCACCAGAAAACTACTAGAGCTAATCAATGAATTTGGTAAAGTTGCAGGATACAAAATTAATGCACAGGAATCTCTTGCATTCCTATATACTAATGATGAAAAATCTGAAAGAGAAATTAAGGAAACACTCCCATTTACCATTGCAACAAAAAGAATAAAATACCTAGGAATAAACCTATCTAGGGAGACAAAAGACCTGTATGCAGAAAACTATAAGACACTGATGAAAGAAATTAAAGATGATACCAACAAATGGAAAGATATACCATGTGCTTGAATTGGAAGAATCAATATTGTGAAAATGACGATACTACCCAAAGCAATCTACAGATTCAATGCAATCTCTATCAGAATACCAATGGCATTTTTTACGGAACTAGAACAAAAATCTTAGAATTTGTATGGAGACACAAAAGACCCTGAATAGCCAAAGCAGTCTTCAGGGAAAAAAACGGAGCTGGAGGAATTAGACTCCCTGACTTCTAACTATACTACATAGCTACAGTAATCAAGACAATATGGTACTGGCACAAAAACAGAAATATAGATCAATGGAACAAGATTGAAAGCCCAGAGATAAAGCCATGCACCTATGGTCAACTAATCTATGACAAAGGAGGCAAGAATATACAATGGAGAAAAGACAGTCTCTTCAAAAAACTATGCTGGGAAAACTGGACAGCTACATGTAAAAGAATAAAAGTAGAACACTCCCTAACAACATACACAAAAATAAACTCAAAATGGATTGACGATCTCAATGTAAGACTGGACACTATAAAACTCTTAGAGGAAAACATAGGAAGAACACTCTTTGACATAAATCACAGCAAGATCTTTTTTGATCCAACTCCTAGAGTAATGGAAATAAAAACAAAAATAAGCAAATGGGATCTAATGAAACTTCAAAGCTTTTGCACAGCAAAGGAAACCATAAACAAGATGAAAAGACAACCCTCAGAATGGGAGAAAATATTTGCAAACAAATCAACAGACAAAGGATTAATCTCCAAAATATATAAACAGCTCATGCAGCTCAATATTAAAAAAACAAACCCAATCCAAAAATGGGCAGAAGATCTAAATAGACATTGCTCCAAAGAAGACATACAGATGGCCAAGAGGCACATGAAAAGATGTTCAACATCACTAATTGTTAGAGAAATGCAAATCAAAACTACAACGAGGTATCACCTCACACCAGTCAGAATGGCCATCATCAAAAAATCTACAAACAATAAATGCTGGAGAGGGTGTGGAGAAAAGGGAACCCTCTTGCACTGTTGGTGGGAATGTAAATTGATACAGCCACTATGGAGAACAGTATTGAGGGTCCTTAAAAAACTAAAAATAGAATTACCATATGACCCAGCAATCCCACTACTGGGCATATACCCTGAGAAAACCATAATTCAAAAAGACCCATGCACCCCAATGTTCACTGCAGCACTATTTACAATAGCCAGGTCATGTAAGCAACCTAAATGCCCATCGACAGACGAATGGATAAAGAAGATGTGGTACATATATACAATGGAATATTACTCAGCCTTAAAAAGGAACGAAATTGGGTCATTTGTAGAGACGTGGATGGATCTAGAGACTGTCACACAGAGTGAAGTAAGTCAGAAAGAGAAGAACAAATATCATATATTAATGCATATATGTGGAACCTAGAAAACTGGTACAGATGAACCAGTTTGCAGGGCAGAAATTAAGACACAGATGTAGAGAACAAATGTATGGACACCAAGGGGGGAAAGCGGCAGGGAGTGGGGGTGGTGGTTTCATGAATTGGGAGATTGGGATTGACATGTATACACTGATGTGTATAAAATGGTTGACTAATAAGAACCTGCTGTATAAAAAAATAAATAAATTTATATTAAAAAAAAAACTAGGTACAAATAGTGGGATTCCAAATATTTCTTTTGATATTTATGATTCTTCTTGGCTTTTCTACTGAATGATATGCAGGTGCTTAAAAACTACCACAGTGCCAGTATGCCAGGCTGACGCTCAGCTTATGCTACTGCATCAAAAAGACTGAAGCCATTATGGCTCACTCAGCTGACTTTGACCAAAAGGAGGACAAAGTTATTCTAATAGAGAAATATTACAGTCTTACCTTAACGAAAGAGCAGAGTTCAGCAGAAGTCCAGCCAAGAGTTCAGCAAAAGCCATACCCAGAAATAAGACAATCACTTTCAGTCACAGGATTTCTCAGAAAACTCATAAATAACTAAAGTTGCCTTCCCTGATAACTGCCAGCCCCTGATGAATGCCACCTTGCTTCAAGGAAAATGTTCCCCCTGATAAATTTTAACTAATCACCTTGCCCATGGGCCAAAAATAATATTTCACTGTTCCTCAGATGCTGTGGTTTTTGCTTTAATAAACCATTCCTTACCTCGGTTCCATGATTGATCTCCATCACATGTGAATAAATATCAGCTATGCTTTTAATTAAACTGAATACATCTGAGTTATTCTTTGACAAGATGATCCTGAATCTAATCAAGACTTGAAATTTGACTTCCATTTACAGGAAACTCAGTAAAAAGTTAAGTGACCAACTTAACTTGGAAGCATATAGGTACATGCAGAATGTAAAATAGTTCATAGGAAAATTGACCCAGTTTCTGCAATAACTCAATGGCAGGAATTTTTTAAATGAAGGGAGGTCTGCTCCAGATTAAAAGAGATTTGAGAAACATAAAACTGAATAGAATGTGTGCACCATATTTAGGTACCATTTCAAAAAAATAAACTGTAAAAAGGCATTTTCAAAACAATCATGAAAATGTGATTATGAGCCAGGTATTAGATGTTACCAATGAATTATTAAAATTGTTAAATGTGACAATAGAATTGTATTTATGTAAGAAAAGGTGCATATGTTTTAGAAATACCTACTTAAGTATGTAAGAGCAAATTTAATAATGTCTATTTCCGCTTAAAGATTTCAACAAAGGTGGAAAAAATAAAGAAAAATTAAAAAATAGAAGCAAGGAAACATTGATAATTTCTTAACTTGATTGAAATGAGTTCATTATTTGTTCTCTCTTCCTCTGTGTCCATTTGAAATTGTTCATCACAAAAATATTCTTAGTAAATATTCTTAATTTTGATAATATAAGATGTGTGCACAAGTTTTTGAAACCATTTTTCCAAAAGAGGACATTTCCTGCATATTCTAAATAAACCCAAAGAGGAAAACTGTAGGCACCATTTGCTACCTAATCTGTACATTTCTCCCTTGTCGCTGACCTGAATTCCTGAAAAGTTAGCTGTAATTAGTTACCCTATGATTAAGGAAGCAACAGAAGAAAAAAAGAGGAAGAAGGAAGAGTCCATCAAGATGTGAAAAGATGAGAAAAAAATAGAATGAGATTCTACTGTCTATAGCAGAGCTCAAGGCTAATGTTACTGTCAAACTGAATTTTTTATGAAATCACTTTTTAAAAATTCTACCTACATCTATTAATTCAATTCCATCTGATAATAAAGCAGGATGGGGTGCGGGAAGTTCAGAGGGTCAGAGAATGAGTTAATAAATGATTAGTGGAAAAGTATCTTTGGAAGACAGTACAATAAATTGCTTTTGCTTTTCTCTTTCCTAATTCCCCCTCCTCGTCCTTCCAGATGCGATTTAAATAAAACGAAGTTCTTAGGCAACTAATGTTAACTGTGTGTATAGTGCAATGATTATGGTGGGGCTTCTGTTTAAAAAATAGAATAGAATAAGCCCTGTGGTATAAATGGAGTGAGTCACACTTCTCCTAGGTTCCTCTTCCAGGCACTTCAATATTGTCTCTGTTGTGTTCTCACTCGAGTGTTGAAAGCTAAAATGCTGAGTGGAATCCCAAGGGGAATCAAATTCCCAGCTTCAGTGGTGTCCACCTAATGTTCTCCTTGGACTCAAGTTGTAAATCAACACACAGAAAGAAGGAAAACATTACAGCAATTGCTGTCAAGATAGCAAATAGTTTTTCAACATTACCAATTTAATGTAAAGATTCAACTTATTAAATGTACATTAAGTCTTTCTTATGATTAGGGCAAGTTCATTTCCAGAAAAGTTCAATTACAAAATAGTCAATAACACTTACGAATTTCAATAAGTCATTTTGCTTCTGGGTAAATTATTCTTATTACTAATATGTGCAAGTCTCATCTGGACATAAAGAAAACCCTAGGTATAAGAAAGGAGATAATAATTAACTAAGCATTCTTCATTTTTAATAACTAACCTAAGAGGAAAATAATGATATGTTCATTCACCACTGCAGAATCAACCAGAACTCAGTGAACAATGTAGATTTCACTGTTAATAAGGAACACTAACTCTCTCCTTGGAATGACTTTCCTTTTAAGTAAACCATATTGGATGGTTCCATTAAAGGACATCACTACAAACAATAAATGCTGGAGAGGATGTGGAGAAAAGGGACCCCTCCTACACTGTTGGTGGGAATGTAAATTGGTACAGCCACTAGAGAACAATATGGAGGTTCCTTAAAAAACTAAAAATAGAGGTACCATATGATCCAGCAATCCCACCCCTGGGCATACATCCCAAGAAAAACATGGTTCAAAAGGATACATGCACCCCAGAGTTCATTGCAGCACTATTTACAATAGCCAAAATATGGAAGCAACCTAAATGCCCATCGACAAATGAATGGATAAAGATGAGGTACATATATACAATGGAATATTACTCAGACATAAAAAAGAACAAAATAATGCCATTTGCAGCAACATGGATGGACCTGGAGATTATCATACTAAGTGAAGTAAGTCAGACAGAGAAAGACAAATATCATATGATATCGCTTATATGCAGAATCTAAAATAGTTGATACAAATGAACTTATTTACAAAATAGAAACAAACTCACAGATGTAGAGAATGAATTTATGGTTACCGGGGGGAAAGCTGGGGGGAGGGATAGATTGGGAGTTTGAGATTGACATATACACACTGCTATATTTAAAATAGATAACCAACAATGATCTACTGTATAGCACAGGGGAACTCTGCTCAATATTTTGTAATAACCTAAATGGGAAAAGAAATTGAAAAGAATAGATACATGTATATGTATAACTGAATCATTTTGCTGTACGCCTCAAACTAACACAACATTGTAAATCAACTATACTCCAATATAAAATAAAAATAAAAAATTTTTAAATAAAATAAAAACAAAGGGCTTCCCTTGTGGCGCAGTGGCTGAGAATCTGCCTGTCAATGCAGGGGACACGGGTTCGAGCCCTGGTCTGGGAAGATCCCACATGCCGCGGAGCAACTAGGCCCGTGAGCCACAATTGCTGAGCCTGCGCGTCTGGATCCTGTGCTCCGTAACAAGAGAGGCCGTGATAGTGAGAGGCCCACGCACCGCGATGAAGAGTGGCCCCCACTTGCCGCAACTAGGGAAAGCCCTCGCACAGAAACGAAGACCCAACACAGCCATAAATAAATAAAATAAAATAAATATTAAAAAAAAAATAAATAAATACATGATAAAGGACATCGGGTCCTTTTATTTTTCATTAATCTATAAGGGTTTAAATGTGGCAAAATGATCAAAATGTTAATCAGTTAACTTTTTTCATGTGTTACTATTTTAGGTGCGTCTCTAGATATTTTCAGCTTTTACTGCATTTCCAATCACCTAAAAAAATTCTATGGCTTTTTTGCTTTTTCATAAACTTCTTTTGTAATCAACTGAGGTCAGATCAAAACAAGTAATTCAATTCTAACAATATTTTTCATATCTCACTAACTTTTAATAATTACTTTAAGATTCCTTCCCAGTCCCTTGATTATTATTAGCAGAAAATCATATGACTGTATTAGATGACATCAGCTAATCCTCCAAAGCAACTGCTCCTCTCCAGTTTGGAAAGAAACCAACACCTCAGGCCTCCTTGCAGAGATAATACACAATACACCACCGAAACCCACAGTAATTAAAATCTCTGTTAGCACGCCTTTGATTTCCACAACTTCCTCTTACTGCTGTTAAAGATTTTTAAAACTACCAAGGATCTTCTACTGACATGAGCTTTATCCCCTTAAGTCCTTTTGGGAATTGGGCAGGATATAAATAAAGAAACAATAGTAAACAGCTTAGTACCTGCTCCCAAGATGAGCTAAGCAAAGAAGGGCTGTTAGAAGCATGCTATGGTTTCAATGGGTTCAGTCATCTTGATTTATTTTCAACAGTGTTGAAAATTGTTGTTGTTGTTGTTATTTCACACACATTTATTGACTATCTACCCTGTGAATCATGAAGCCAAACACTAAAAGGGATATAAAGATATACACTACCCAGTCCCTACCTTTAAAAAGGTTAATTGTATTGAAAACCATAAACATAGTAGCCATAATTTATTAAACATTCATGGTGATTTAGGCAGTTTACACATGGTAACCCTTCAGCCTACCTCAAATTCTGTAATATAGGAATTGTTGTCCTTATTTACATTGTACATATCTAGTACCTATTCTTTAATTTTGGCATACACCCATCCTCATCAAAACCATTTGCTTCATGGAAAGCTGATTCTCATCTTCAGACCTCTGGGACCTGCTCAATCTATAGTTAGATGAGCTGACAAATCCCCTTCTATTATCAAAGCCAGTTTGCATTGTTTTTTCTATTCTTTGCAACCAAAAGCACTCTAACTGATACACAGGATAATATTCATCCTTCAAAATTAATAACATTTTCTTAAGGAGGTGGGGGTTATAGTTTCCTTTATTTTATAATTTTTTAGACACTAAGGAGAAGCTTAGCTGATTTCATAATATAAAAACCAGAAATTTCATTAAATAAATATTTGCTGAATGAATGAACTGAACAAATGAATGAATAATGATTAAACTATTGAATATGAAATAATATCTCTGTCCTTATTTTGCCCCTACCCCATCAGGCTAAGATGCATGATTGACATTGTTATGTTAAAAGAACATAAATACATAACAATAATTGATGTAACTCAGCTCTTTGAATTTATTTAGTTTTTCTTAGGCAGTTGATGATAGCCCCAGCTTGACATTATTTGAAAATCATACATAATGGGGGTTAAGTAGCTAGCCCCTAGAAAGTCAGAAATAGAAAAGAGTCACCCATGTGACACTTGCCCCTGTGTATATTGACCTCCATCTCACATTCCTATACATCAGTAAGTAATGTTCCCAGAGAGTGAGAGATTAGACCGTAAAATCTGTGTTTTGTTTTGTTTTACTCACAGCGATCAAAAGTGCAATAGATCTTGTTCAACTGTTAATGGTGGTTGTTAAAGACATTAATGCCATGACTTAGGGACCTTTTTCTCCAAGGAAGCTAAAGGATGGGTAGAAATGACACGTAGCCTGAGGGGAAAGGGTGTGGTGGGGAGAAGAGGAATACTTTAACGATATTAATCACACAGACATACTGAAGATCCCTCATCTCATGATTGGAAACTACTCCACTGAGAGGGAATTAGCTCTCACATTTAAAGTGGGAAGTGACTATAGAGAGGTAGAAAAGGGTTGTTTATTTCCAGACGCTGCCAACTTCCATATTGCTCTCTTGCTGTGTCATAGTCACAGACCTATACAATGACAGGAAAGATAATTTCTAATCTTCCTGTTCAAGAAATGATTTTATTGATCTCCACTTTATCTTTTATTTTTCCTATGACTCAGCAGGTTAGAACTGCTCCAGCTCCTGTAGCTTTCTATCATTCAGCAAGATGTCCATGGAGTTAAAATGTCTTACAAGTTAATAGGTGAAGAAATTTATTTCAGCACTAAGGAGAGTACCCTGTAATTTTCAAATGGTTTTATGCATTCAAAGCTGCATATTACTCATGAGGCTAGAAAGAAATTTTGAAAGGTGGTTGGACAGAAAGCTGCTAAGAACTTATTTCATTCATGAGAAAAATTCTAATCATTTCTATAAAATTAAAAACTTGCCAGAGTTTTGTACCTGTACATGATTTCAACAATGCACTATTTTTTAGCTTTAAAATGCAATGGAATTAGAGATTATTTGTCTATTTCTCAAATGTCAAAACCACAGATTCTGTATGGACTTAGATTGAAGGAAGTTTCAGTGAAGTCACAGAAGAGTTAAATTAACAGTGACGCCCCATGATGCAACTAGAGATTATAATACTAAGTGAGGTAAGTCCAAAAGACAAATACAATATGATATCACTTATATATGGAATCTAAAATATGACATAAATGAACCTATCTATGAAACAGAAACAAAATTAGGGACATAGAGAATAGATTTGTGGTTGCCAAGGGGGAGGGTCGTGGGAGAGGGTAGGAGTGGGAGTTTGGGATTAGAAGATGAAAACTGGTATATATAGAACAGATAAACAACAAGGTCCTATTGTATAGCACAGGGAACTATATTCAATATCCTGTGATACACCGGTCAGAATGGCCATCATCAAAAAATCTACAAACAATAAATGCTGGAGAAGGTGTGGAGAAAAGGGAACCCTCTTGCACTGTTGGTGGGAATGTAAATTGATACAGCCACTATGGAGAACAGTATGGAGGTTCCTTAAAAAACTAAAAATAGAACTACCATACAACCCAGCAATCCCCCTACTGGGCATATACCCTGAGAAAACCATAATTCAAAAAGAGTCATGTACCACAGTGTTCATTGCAGCTCTATTTACAATAGCCAGGACATGGAAGCAACCTAAGTGTCCATCGACAGATGAATGGATAAAGAAAATGTGGCACATATATACAATGGAATATTACTCAGCCATAAAAAGAAATGAAATTGAGTTATTTGTAGTGAGGTGGATGGACCTAGAGTCTGTCATACAGAGTGAAGTAAGTCAGAAAGAGAAAAACAAATACCATATGATAACACATATATATGGAATCTAGAAAAAAAAAAAAAACGGTCATGAAGACTCTAGGGGCAAGACGGGAATAAATACACAGAACTACTAGACAATGGACTTGAGGTTATGGGGAGGGGGAAGGGTAAGATGTGACAAAGAGAGAGAGTGTCATGGACATACATACACTACCAAATGTGAAATAGATAGCTAGTGGGAAGCAGCCGCATAGCACAGGGAGATCAGCTCAGTGCTCTGTGATCACCTAGAGGGGTGGGATAGGGAGGGTGGGAGGGAGGGAGACGCAAGAAGGAAGAGATATGGGGATATATGTATATGTATAACTGATTCACTTAGTTATAAAGCAGAAACTAACACACCATTGTAAAGCAATTATACTCCAATAAAGATGTTTAAATATATATATATATATATATATATATATATATCCTGTGATAAACCATAAAGGAAAAGAATATGAAAAAGAATGTGTATATATATATAACTGAGTCACTTTGATGTACAGCAGTAATTAACACAACATCGTAATTCAACTATACTTCAATAAAAAATAAATTAAAAATAAAAAAGCTCCATGAGAGCAAGTCCTAAAATCTTTCTCACTGCTCTATCCTCAGAGCTTGGCACATGGTAAATGCTCAATGAATATTCATGTGAGTCAAGTGAGAAAGAATGAATTAATGAATGGCATTCATTAAGTGAGTAGGAAGGAATTAAGGAATATCTTGTTTGTAATGAATCACTTTCTGCAACTGGTCTCAGAGATCCTCACATTGCTCAGCCTGAAATGTGGACACATCTTTCTTTGCCCTGTATCAATGGTGTTCTGGATCTCAGAAAAAATCATGCCCCAGATCATGCCTCTCGGCTCCATTAAGCTTTCAGTGTAAAGGGTTCTCCTTAGAGCCCTGGAAAGGTCACTGAGGTTTCTACCCATGTAATCCTACATCTCCAGGGTAGCATGCCATCCACCCACCTGTGGCTCCTCCAATGCTCAAGCCAACCAGTCAAGTTGGTTCTGCCCTGTTACCAGTCGGACAGGACCCAGACCCAGGAGGCTAGCTCTCATCCTCTTCCACAAAGTCCCCAGGTAGACCATAACTACTTGTCCTTATTCCCAAGCAACCCAGGCAGCCCCTTCCTTCTGTGCCAAAAGTAGAAAATATCAGGCCTTGCTCTACTGAGAGATCCTCAAGAGCCCAGAGACATCTTAGTTCAGCTGTGCTAGGAGACAAAGGACAATAGTGCAGTTCTCCTCTGAGTTACCACCATAGCCAGACATGAGGTCACCCTGAGAGACTAGAATCTACCAGAGACATGGCCAAAGGTGAAAGAGGAAACATGAACGAGTAAAAACAGTGTTGAAACAAATGTTTCCAGCAGTCAGCATGGCATGAAGACTTCTCAGTCCTCTGAATCCCTTTCCTTGTTTTATGTCTATTTGTTCAATGAAACACGTGCAAATCAAGTCAAGCCTCCTGGCTCCCAGGTAGGTACAGCCCAGTTCTTAGCTCCTAGAAGGATTCTGGGCTAAGGCTCCACTCAACTTGGACTGTACTATCAGGCCCCCAAAACGGGGGGAGCTGCCAGGGAAGGACTGATTTCCATTTCAAACTGCATTCTGGTACTTTGTACTCCAGCACCATTGGCCGATCAATATTTAATGCTTGGAGATTCTGACTCTGCGGGAGTCATGTCAGGGGACCTTGGGAGCCAATCTGCTTGAGCTTCTGAGTGATAATTATTCATGGGCTCCTGCCTCTTGCTCTTTCTCTCGCACGGTCCCACTCTGCAGACTCAGTGCCTTATTCAGTCTTCTCTCTCGCTCTCTCCGCTGCTGTAGCTGGACCCTCCGCCTTCGCCAACGCTCAGCATCTGCACATCCCTACAATGGCTAAAACAGCAATGGGTAAGGCATCGCGCCTCGTTCTTCCTCGGCTCGACCTGGAGCCCACCTCTCACTCTCTCTCTTACAGCTTGGAAGACATTCGGAGATATTTTATAGAGAAAAAGACATTACTGTTAACGTAGCAATCGGGAAGGATGGAGGCCGCTCTGGGGTTTGAGGGAGGGCAAAAAGGGGATCCTTGGAAATCTAAAGCTAAAGATTTTTTTTTAAAGGTGGAAGCAGGTAAGTTGCCGTCCCATGGGTAGCGAATTTATTCTGTTTCCCTATTTAAAATTGGGGCTCAGTCGTGGGGGGGGGAGGGGTCTACTCTAACTGTATGCCTTAAATGGGGTTAAGGGACATTTTGGAAAGTGCTTTGTAACATCCTTTATTTCTTCTCTAGTTAAAGAAAGAAAAGAAAAGAAAGAAAAAAGAAAGAAAATAGGGGAGAGGAAAGGGGGCGGGAGAAAGGAAAAAGAAAAACGCAAAGTCAAAGCGGTCCCATCTAGGCTGTTTGAAAGATGGGTGGAGACGAGGGAGGCGGGAGAAGAACCGGGCAAATGTATGGCATTGTCTGGTCGGAAAAACTGATAGTCCTGGGGCGCGGTGCGGAGAGGTGAGGGCGCGGGGCGGGGTTGGCGGTGGGGGGGAGACTTACACTCCTTTGTTTTAGGGAAAGGGAGGGGGAAGGAGAGAGGAAGTCGGGAGGGCACGGAGGGCGCGGGTGGGCAGCTGCAGGGGCGGGGAAGCGCGCGGTTGGGGAGGGGTGGAGGGACAGCGGTTTCGCAGGCTCTGGGGTGGGGTTTCTTTGTGTGAGGACGAGCTGTCCCGGGGGGGAGGCACCTGCAGCGCTGGGCACACAATGCGGACGGCCCCACCCTTTGCGGAGCCGCGCTGGCGCCCGCCCCCTCCTCCCTCCCCCCAACCCGGTGCCGCGGAAAGGGGGCCGGGTGCGGAGCGCAGCGCGACGCCCAGGAGCCCAGCCCTGGGGAGACAGCAGCGCCACGCCCGGAGCCTCGCGCTCCCGACTCCCAGCCTCGGCTTCCGAGTGAGACCTGAGCATTGCCCCCGCCTTCCCCACCCTGGCCTCATTGTTCCCTTTTACAGAGAGAAGGGGGGAAAAGTGGGTTAACGTTTTTCTTTTCAAAACCACATTACATAGGGTTATTAGACATAAACGCGATAAAGCCTTCTTTGAACTCATTTGATCGTTTGGGGGAAAAGCTTCTGGAACCTAGATACGAGTATACATAATAATACAGACACAAAAGGGGTCAAGGTCTTAAATTGAGCCAAGTGAAATATCTGTTTTGTAGGTCAGACAGGGCCAGATATCGGCAATTTTCATAGGCTCAGCCTGTATCGGAGAGACGGTCGAGACGCAGAGACCAAACAAGGTTCCGGATCCAGGGCCTCCATCCCCAACGGGTCTTGCGCCTCCAGTGCCCCTCGGTTCGGCGCTCGGTGGCCCCGGGAGAAACAGGCAGGGAGGGACCCGAGGTCAGGTGGCGGCTGGAAGCACCCCTTCCGCGGGATCCGGTGGGGGATGCGGAGAAGGGGGAAAGAGGCGAAAAGGGCTCGCTCTGGTCAGCTCCGCCCTGCCCCACCCTCCCAGGCGGAGCCGGAAAGACCTCAGGCTCAGATACAGGGCAAGGAAAGGGGGCTGGGGAGGGGCCCTTGAGAGGTCGGCCGTCCTCGAGTCCTTTTTTCCAGCCCCGCAGTCCAGAACAGACCGGGCGCCCCTCGATGTGCGCGGACAGCGGGCGTTGCTCCGAGTCCCAGCGCCGAGCCCCTCCCAGCCAAGTGCGTAGCTCTGAGGAAAGGCCGGCTCGAGCCCCGCCCGGCCACACAAAGGCGCGGCCCCACCCCAACCGGCCGCGGGACCGCAGAGGTGACCCCTTCCCAGGAGCGCGGGGAGGGTCTCTTCTCGCCCTCCCACAGCCCGTGGAGCATGGGGCTGTTTCCCGCAGCCAAAGCCCACGGCCCACGCCCTGTTCTCCATGCTTTCCTGGGTGGAGACCCCTTGGATGGTCTCGGTAGGAGAGACCCTCGCTCCTCGAGCGAGGGCCTCGGCCCCACCCTTCCCAGCTGGGGCCCAGACCCGACAGCCGCTGGCCGGATGGGGGCGCACGTGGCGAGCCGGCGAGTGGAGCGCAGCCAGCCCTGCAGAGCCCCGCGCCGCGCCCTGCGCTCCGCTCCCCAGGGCTGGGCGCTCGCCCGCGTGGGTGCAGCCGGGAGACGGGTTTCTGCGCAGTGTCCTGAACTACCCCGGCCTCCCGCGGTTCGCGGTTCGCCTGGCAGTCCGGCAAGGTTCTGAGAATGGGGGGATGGGGGCTCTCTCGCTCTGCGCTCTGCACCTCCACCGAGAGGTTTCTGCTGCAGGAGGGCGTCTGCAAACTCAGCAGCAGCAACATTATTGCTAGTATTTTAAATTATTATTATTGTTTCATGACTCACCGGCCATATTTGTTCAAAAGGTTTGAATGACTGCATCTGAATAAGGATTAACCCTTGTTGTGCTCACTTTTCTTTTCTTCCTCCTGTGCCCAACCCCCCTCCCAAAAAAAGAATGCATTCCCCCTTTCATTTTACGTTATAAAACAAATACATGTTCGCTTCCTTTAGGGACTTTGTACGTTCATGTGGGTCAGATACAAGTGCAGGTGCTTGCTTAGGGCAGGGCTTGTGTGCCAGAGATTGCTGGAAAATTCTCCGCAGAGAATTGTTTGTGGCCGCAATGGATGAAAATATCCGTATATAATTGAAATATTTTGATCTTCACCTTATAGTCCACAGACCCTATCTATAAATATATAAATATAGGTTATGCACAAAATTTTAACTTTTTGTTTTTATTGCTAAATTCTTCCAATTGCTGATTCTTGATACGGACTCGATTCTGCACAGAAACATGGATGGTGAAATAGCCACCATCCCATTAATAAAAATCCCACCCCAAATATGACAAACGCAAGGGCCCTTTCTGCCATGAGTAAGCAAATCATGAAAAGAAGTACAACCTCTGCATTATTAAAATAATGGATTTTGAAGTCATTCCAGTTGCAAAGCATAATCAGTTAATCACCAGGGCGGGAGTTTTTTCCTGATTCATTAAACAATTATTGTATTCAGCAAGATTGCACTAGGTGCATATAATATTCCCTGTTATCTTCTCTAATGAAGTGGGCACCTTATAAATGGATATATAAATAACTAGAAGTGTAAAGAGGAAGATTTTGTCAAATTTTCAGGATAAAATTGAAAGAGAAATAGCAGTAGTTTATCACTTAATCTTATATGCATAGTTCGTACCAGGAGAGTAAGCTGAGACTGCAGTAAGCATTACTGACCCAGCGTAGCTCAAGGCAGGTAGCTGGTATAATGATATAAATTAATACACTGGGTGGTGGTTGTCTACCTACGCATGGTAAAATTCTCTGAAAGAAAATAAATTTTTCAATGATAATTATCAATGATTATTGGATTGGATGGTTTGTCATATTAAAATACACAACTTTAAAGTTAATTAAAATTAACCATGGTTTTGTGATGTGACTTACCGAATATTTGTACTATATTATTCTAAGGGGGAAGGGAGTGTTTTTATTGTCAGAGCAATTGTCTCTGCCCTTAATCATTAACAGTTTTAGCAGAATTGTATTTGTTGCATTAAAAATACTTTTACTTACCTTCATATTCTTTTAATTGTTAATGGATAGATCGTGGAATAAGCATTTAATCATTTGGCACAATATATTTACCTTCAAATAACTTGTTCTCAATGGTGAAATGCTGCAAGAGGGTACATTTTCCTTAGATTCAGGAAATGTCCTCTCAGTGTCATAAAGCCGGTTCACGCAATAAAATAGCTTTCCTCCCTGTAATTTAGAATCAAAATAGTTACTCAATTCTGTGAATATTTAGTAGTAGCTATTAAGCAGAGTTTTAAAGTTAAATCTGTACAATTAAAAATGAAATGGAAGATAAATCAATTACATAATTAATTGAGGATTTTTGTCATTGATAAATCCAGACCATCCTTAGGAAAATTCCTGATTTATCGGTCACCGGTGTTTTTTATTCCAACCGACTATACACCCACCCCAATAGCTCACTGCTCACACAGGCTGGATGACGCTGGCCTCAGAGCTGGTGGTTACCTGCTTTGGGTGTGGCCACCCCAAGCTGTTATATCTAACTCCAGCTCACACCAGTTTCCTCTGAGGTCTTAGAAAAACACACATTATTCTGTTGTCAAAGAACCTGTGACCTTATATGAAGAATGCAAGAAATTTTCCAGACAAGAAAAATAAACGGAATCAGCCAGTGACCCAGATGTTTCCAGAACCAAGGCTTGGAGTCTGCATTAACTTTTCACCCCACTAGAGGGCAATCAGGTTCTCCAAAGAAGTAGATTGATTTAAACCCTGTTCCAAATACTTGCTATTTAAGAACGTCTTTTATCTGGAGCATTCAATTGCTTATTGGATAAGTTTAATGCCATGCTTAGCCTAGTGAATGAAAAGGGTTTGTACACTTTTTCAAGGAGACGAGATGAAATGAGCCATCTTCATAATCTGGAAGTAGGTGTAGGTCCTGGTTAATTATTCTCTGATGATTTTACTTTCTAGTATCATTACATTGTTACTGTAATATCATTTATGTTATTAGGGAGTTTGTAGTGGATAAATAGTAGATGGTGGCCAGCAGTAATATCAAGATTATATAGGAACAGAATGTTTCAATGTTTAAATAAAGGAATAATTAAACAAAAACATTGTTTAGTTATTCATTTATTTAAAATGTGCTCAGTGTTGAGGACACATCTGAATGTCACTCACCACTTTCAGGGAGATGTCAAGTTAGTAGATAAAGCAGGTAGATACAATGTGATACTGAGAGGGGCCCCCCAAACAGGCTATTACTCTTCTTCCCACTTCTTGTTTTTTTTTTTTTTTTTCCATTTAAAGGATACCTTTTAAACCAAATCCAGTGTGATTTCAGCTTGAATATTCAAATCTAATGTTATGTCAGCTTTCAATATTTATTGAGTACCTCCTTGTAGTTTTATTATTTAGTAGAAAATTGATGTTAATTTTAATGAAATAAGAAATCGATAAGCATAAACTAATTTTTAGGATTATCAAAAGTGGATTTTTTAATGTTTGCAAAGGTAGGAAATTCTTTTCCTCTTATGTCATGTAACTCTAATCCAACCGTAAAATATTTAATAGGTTCATATTACTATGCTCCCCAGACTTTAATGTGCATGTGAATTACCCTGGATTTTCATTAAAATGCAAATTCTAATACAGAAGGTCTGGTTGAAGCCAGATATTCTGCGTTCCTAACAAGCTTCCAGAAGATGCCGATTCTAGCCACCAAACACATCAGTTTAAGCAATACAAAATTGTGATAGACACGTTCCTCCCACAATAAGCTCTGGCATTACGTCTTAACATTCAAGTCTATGGCAATCTTTACAAAATATTTCACCTCCAAACTCATATACTTAGGGATTTTATTCCTCTGGGAGTTATGTGTTCTGTGCCATCATTCTCTTTTAATGGGATTTTTGTAATATATTCATATTGCAGGATTCAGCAAAAGACCTTCAAGAGAAATGTGGAAATAAGAATTTGACTCTGTTTGGGGGGGGCAGTGTGTGTGTAAGAAAAAAAATGAATGTGGCTTGCAGCACAGTTGAGAAGGATGATAAATCAATACTGCTAGTTTACTGTCATTTACAAAACAATGCGCAGAACAAAAAGTTTAATTCAGAAACTTTTAGTTATGGAATATCGTGCAAAAGTCTGTAACCCCATTTACCATATGGTTAATTCATTGCAAATACTCTACATACTAAGGAAATTAACACAGAGGATTGAGCAGTCCTAAAGTTGTCTCTCAACATATCCCATACTTATTACTTACCAAATTATCTAACAGAGCATTTCTTCCTGGATACCACATGAGCAAATTATTAATAATTTATTGAGTATGGCTGTATGTTTGAAAACAGATTACGTGTGTGTTTTCTGCTTACTTAAGCCAATAAAGGACCTCCATTATTCTATACTAACTTTCTAAGAAAGTCAACCTAGAGGTAAAAAATGGGTCTTCAGGGAATATCATCAAAGATGTACTATGTCAGTCCCGGCATTCAGTGGGTGGCTGGCCCTGCAAACATCACCACATCTCGGGAAATGCTCTCCTGCAAAAATGATACTATGCATGAAATATCTCAAATTAGCAATTTACCATTTCCCAAATAGGGCACTAAAAACATGGTCCCAAATAAAACTGGCCATAGAGATAAGAGGATATACTGTTTTTCCCCATGAAGTTGAATTAAGCCTCAAGGTTATCCATCCCTTTGTTCCTGTTGTTTTTAACTGTTCATTTCAGGGTCTCTCAAAAGCTAGGAAACTTTCAATTTTTGCAACTCCTGGTACATTTAAAAAGGAAGAAGACATGCTAAGACAGCATTATAAAAGTAATGATGTGTGTTTTAAATGTTTAATCCTAGCAGTCTGTTTTAGCTGTATGTATACTTCATTTGGAGATAACAGAAATTTAAACTAGTGGACCCTGAAGAATGAGGCAAAAAATTTCCTGACTGGTCCTTCAATCAACAATTTTCCTGTGACATTGCTTATTTTCAAGGATCATTTCTCTGGCATAGAAGTAAATTTCAGAGTGTCTATAAGAAGTTACTTTAATTTATTGCTTTCATCCTTATATAGTATATATAACATGCTAGGCACTAAGCACTTTACACATATTAGCTATGTTCATCATCCAATAATCCTAAAAAGTAGGTACTATTACAGATGAGGAAACTGAGGTGCAGAAAAGACGAATGACTTGCCCAAGGTCACACAGTTATTCAGATCCAAAATTTGAACCCAGGCCTTCTGGCTCCAGAATCTTCACCTTTAACCAGTACCCTTAGACTTCAGAGGTGTTCTCATCATGGGGTTTGAACCAGTGATACTGCTATTTTGTTTAACAAGCCTGATGGTCTTATCCTTTCTGAGCACAGATCCACCTTGAAGATGAAATACCTTCAAATTAATGACTATTTTAATAGCTAACCTGGGGCTTGTTAAAATAATTGCTGGGATTTAGGCTTTTGGTGAAAGAGAGCTATAAGACTTGGGGGTTCTAATGTATGGAACCACCTCGCTTTCTGAAGGCTCAACTAAGAACACTGCAGGGACTTCTCTTGTGGACATAGTGATTTTTTTTCTGGAAAAAAAGAATTCTTGACTTAATCTAATCAGTATCTTCCGGTTAACACATTTCAAAATGGGCTCTTAGCTGGTTCCGTAGACCCTAGATGTTTAATCTTAATAAAGATGTTTAATCTTTGTTTTATGAAATAAATCTAGAGCTAAAAGAGAGATACAGCCATGGCATTCACATTTAACATAATCATTAGATATTACTTCAAGACTTTCTCCATCTTATTACCTCAAAAGCAGACACTCAGGCAAGAGACATCTGCGGGGAGGCTCTGACTCCCTTGCAAAACATTTTTAATTATCTTTTAATAAAGGAATCAGGTCCTGTCATTTGTCAAGGAGACATCTGCAGTAGTAAAACCTGTGTTTATATAACCCATTTTTATTAGTCATGATTAAGATAACATTTTGTGTACATTTGTTCTCACAAAACACTTTTATGTGAATGTAAAGGTTAATTAATGCATTTCAGCAATCATTTTGCTAGTCATCTGGAAATGTAGCTTCTCTAGGAATTGTACTTAAGAAAAGAAGCCACACATTATACTATAAAACCATAACAAAATTTTAAGGTTTTTCTCATTTGCAATTTTGTTGACCTCCAGATTAAAATATTTAATACTCTGAAAAATTATAAGATTTTAAAAATTTGTTTTTGTGATCAAAAATAATTACAGTTCTTGTATAGTCCATTAAATATAATATTATCTGGAATTGATTTTTTTAATTGTAAACCAATGCCTATAAGTATGCTTATTTAGCAGTTACTCTTCTGGAATAATTGTACTTTGGATGTCAGAATTTGTAAATCATCCATTAGCACAAGTACTTAGTATCACAATAGATGATCAGTAATATGAATCTGTCAACCTTTTAGTTGTAGGTCTTTATATCTGGAAAAGAAATGGATGAAATTCATCTAAACTTAGTTCCACAAATACTCATACAAGAAAGCATTTTAAAGTTTACATTTTCATTCTACTCCCTCTTTCGGAAGATTTTTTTTTTTCTATTAATGGCAGCCATAAAATTTAATTTCCATTCAACAAAACTGCTTACAGTAAACCTAATAACAGTCTTTCAGTTTGGGCTTCCTAGTAAATAGAAACCTAACTCACATGATAAAGCTCAACGGTATAAAACATTTGACTGTTGCAAAACTGAGACCAGAAAATCACATCAAGATGTCACTTGTTACCACTTCCAGACTCTAATGGGGAGGGCCACCAACCATCTCAGGCAACTGAACAGCAGCTAGAGTTACTGCAGCGTGCCTTGGAACCCTGCTTAGGAACATAATTGTCTTTACTACTGCGTGGTTCTTTTTGTTCCTGACACACTAGTATCTACCTGACACACTAGTATCTACTGTTCTTTTTGTTCCTGACACACTAGTATCTACTGTTGTTTTTTAAGTCTATGAGAAGTTAGCATACTTCTCATAGTCATTGTTCAAACACATGACAAGTTACCAGAGTTGATTCTAGCCTTTTCATGCACAGATTACATGATCCAAGACTCCTGTCGCTTTAAAAATCATCTTTTCATTCTATTTCTGACCTAATCTTTACTTTTAGAATTAAAAAACAAAAGGGGGGGGAAGATAAACACAGAAGATTGAAAACATTCAAAAGAAAAATTGGATAGCATGATCTATCAATGTGGGACCTTGTAGGTCTCAGAAAATACTCACCTGTGCCATACTTTTTAACCTTCCTATAATCCTTATGAGATGGGCATAGTATATATGTTACTCTGTTTAAAAATGAGTAAATTTAAGCTCAAAGAATTTAGTCAAGTTCACATGTGGTAAGTTTTAGAGCTAGGGCCAGAACACAGGTCTATGTGTGTGTGTATGTGTGTGTGTATATATATATATATATATATATATATATATATATGTAATTTCACTGATGGAATCCACAAAACAAATGAACAAACAAAACAAAATAGAAACAGAGTCATAGATACAGAGAACAAACTGGTGGTTGCCAGGGGGCAGAAAGGGGGCTTGGGCAAAATAGGTGAGGGAGACCAAAAGGTACAAACTTTCAGTTATAAAATAAGTCACAGGGATGTAATGTACAGCATAGGGATATAATCAATAATATTGTAATAACTTTGTATGATGACAGATGGTAATTAGACTTATTGTGGGAATCATTTTATAATGTATAAAAATATTGAATCAATATGCTGTGCACCTGACACTAATACAATATTGAAGTCAATTATACTTCAATAAAAAGATATAGATATCTAATATATATTAATATATATTATATGTATTAGATAGGATTAGATTAGATATGATATATATGAATATATCTAATGTATGTTACATCTATATTAGATATGATAATATATAATAAAAACAAAACTAATAAAATGTAGCACTTTCTTCTGTCCAGTAACAATATGCACAAGTGAGGAAAGGCACACACTAAGTGGGTTTACCTTCATTCTAAATTTATTAATAGTTAATGGCATTCGCATAGCACAGGGAGATCAGCTCGGTGCTTTGTGACCACCTAGAGGGGTGGGATAGGGAGGGTGGGAGGGAGGGAGACACAAGAGGGAAGAGATATGGGGACATATGTATATGTATAGCTGATTCACTTTGTTATAAAGCAGAAACTCACACACCATTGTAAAGCAATTATACTCCAATAAAGATGTTAAAAAAAAATAGTTAATGGCATTAACTGCAGTAAAATAGATTCAAATACCAACTTTGTTCTGAAGCCTATGCTAGATATTGTAAAAATATAAATAATCATGGTCCTTACCCTTGGAGAATTTAGTCTTTTGAAGAAAACAGGACCCTGTACATACAAAAAAAATTAATAACCAGTAATAGTAGCTTGTAACTATAAATAGAAGTCTCCACCATTTTAACAATCTTATTACACTACCCTACAATATTATGAGGCAGCATATAATGATGTACTAAGACCACCAATTAGGAAATACAGAGAGCCACTCAAATGCTATAAGAGACCTCTAGCAGATAAGAGGTGGGTATGGGGATTAGACGGATGTAACTTTAAATCTTGTTCCACCTATTCACTAGTCGATAATCCTTGAGTGAATTATCATTTCTGTATTACAATTTTCTTGGTTATATCTCACAATATATCTCAGGTATAGCTCAGTTATATCTCAGGGGGAAATAAGACCACCTAAATTACACAGTTGTCAGACAGAAAAAGACAAATACTGTATAATATCACTTATATGTGGAATCTAAAAAATAAAAAATACAAATGAATGTATATGTGAAACAGAAACAGACTCACATAGAAGATAAATTTGTGGTTACCAAAGGGAAGAGGGAAGTAGCAAATTAGGGATATGGGATTAACAAATACAAACTACTATGTATAAAATAGATAAGCAATAAGGATATACTGTATAGCACAAGGAATTATAGCCTTTATCCTAGTAAGCTATGTATGATGGAGTATAATCTGCAAAAATACTAAATCACTATGCTGTGCACCTGAAACTATTATAATATTGTAAATCAACTATACTTCAATTTTTTAAAACATCACATGGTTGTTGAGAGGATTAAGTAAGCAATTCAGTGTTAAGCACTTTGTAATCCAAAAGAGTAATCCCCTTCCCTGACACCCTAGATGGATGATGAAAACACTAAATAAAAATATTAATTTAAAGTAAATAACTAAATTCTTATACTTTGTAAATTTCTACATGTAATAACAAATCTACTGGAATTACTTGGAATTTAGGAAATGAGCATCACTCAATAATTCTTTGTGGTAGAGGGAGAACTGATGTGATATTTATGACACAGCCGTCAATATAGAACACCTCCAAGATAAATCCATTCCAGGTAATGCCAGAATTAAAAATACATTTCTTTTGCATTTATTTCTCATCTCATGTTTCCCTGTTATACTTCATATCTCATCCTCCTTCAAATACATACATAGCTTCAATAAAACTAACCCTTCTTGCCTACCCAGTAAGGCTCATCAACATAAAATGTCATATTCAGTAGAAATAAAAACTGATTCCAGAAACATTAAAATGTAAAAGTCTTCCCTGACGTTTCTTGGAGAGCAGGAAAGGGGAAATTATATCACGTACCACACACATACACACACACTCACACACACATGCACACACAGAGTCTCTTGTTCTTAAAATCTTCTTAACCCATCAATTTCACCCAAATCTCACATCACTTGACTGTTTCATAATCTCTCATTTCTGTTTCTCCAGTCTCCTCCCTGCCTGGAACTCTCCTGCTCTCCTACTTCCATTTTCAACACCTATCCTTCAGCTAGATCTTTTCTTTCAGGGATAACTTCAGGTATTTCTTACCTGGATCAATTTAGCCTTGCTACTCTCCACCCATTAGTAGATAAGTACAACAAAAATACTAGAGCCAAACAGTACAAACAGAATATTCCTTAGATGACTGTAGTAAGAAAAAGGATATAGATACTTAGAGTTTAGTATTATTCTCCCAGTACTCATGAAAATAATACCTTTTCAATCAGTAGTGTTCCAGGTACCTATCAGTAAAACACTGTAAAATGTTACTGGAATGTCATTATTAAAATAATAAAGATATCCTGAGAAATCAAATTAGCATTCATCTGACATCTGACTTGACAAAGGCTTAAGGGAGCATAATTGGCTTCTGCTACAAAAGAGCATTACAACTATTTTGTTTTGCCTCCAAAATATCATTTCATATAAACATATGGTACATAAAGTTGGAATTATATTTATGACATAATTACAGGCATATTAATAGAAATATCTTTACATTTACAAGTATAGTCCTTTTTCAGATTAGATACTGTTGATAATAACAATCTACATATAAAAAGACTCAATATTGTTCATATTTATAGGCCATAAAATGCAGATGATAAGACATACTCCTACTTTCTCATAAACATGAAATAATGACAAAGGAGGAGCTTTATATGAAAGCATCAATACAATTTAAATCCTCACGAGGTCATAATATATTGCAGTGAGTAG
The DNA here is from genome assembly GCF_009873245.2 of Balaenoptera musculus. Classification (NCBI taxonomy): domain Eukaryota; kingdom Metazoa; phylum Chordata; class Mammalia; order Artiodactyla; family Balaenopteridae; genus Balaenoptera; species Balaenoptera musculus. The sequence continues at coordinate 57,709,038 of NC_045801.1, read as the reverse complement.
AAGAGTTCAGCTTTAAAGAAAATGTAGACATTCTTTCATTTTTAAAAAATTGAACAAGTTCCGAAATGCCTAACCAAAACACAGTGGTAGAAAGAAAAGAACTGCATCTCTTCTATCAACCAAAAAGTTGGTTTAAAAAAAAAAAAAGCTTAGTAATAGAACAAATAAAAGAAAATGAAATTCAGTACCTAGGATGAGAATTTTTTCTAAGTTCAGCATTAACATTGAAGAAATATTGAATTATGCTGCTTTGAAAGAACTGGATTCCACTTGCTGAAATTTTTCTTAAAATGAATTTTTTTCAAGTGTGTACAGTAGCAGTCTGTATTTGTTATGAGTTGCAGGAGGCTGTATTCCAACTTATGCAAGAGAAGAATTGCAGAAAAATGTAGCTTGGGAGAGAATGATGAACTTTATGACCTGCTTGCATAGCCGAAGAGAATAAACACCTACCCACTTTTGCAAAGGGACGACGCTGCTCCTGACAACAAATAGCCAACATTTTATCACTTTTGATAAATTTTAGACGTGAATGGTGAATACATAGGGTGAAGACGGTCAGCTAAGAAGTCAAATAGGATTTCTCAGAATTGCTTCTGAAAAAGGTTTGTTCTCCTTGAGACAAAGAGTAGCAGGCTTTGCAAGGCAGCCTCAGATCTAGCTTTCCGTGATCTTTCTTCCTGTGAACTCTACAGCTTTACTGTCTAACAGTGAGCTTGGGGATTAGCCACATACCAACTTGCAGCACCTTGTGGCCATCGTATTTCCCATCATTTATTGTCCCCCTACTATGCATGAACCAGTCATATGTCACGTGTCCCTATGCCCTTTTTCCCATTTCATTTTTATGGCAACTCTTAGTCAGGTTTCATTATTCCCAATAGACAAGGAAGGATAGGAGAAGCCAAGGGAAGTTAAGTGACTTTGTCGAAGTCACACACCTTGTTCAGGGCAAAGGTGGGTTTCAGATCTCAAGCCCTCTCTCTTCACTCCACCTGCCTCACCGGGAACAGTTGTTACCTGTGTGTTTTGCTACAGACATTTCTTTATCTTATATGCAACTACACTGAGGGCTTCTTTTAGGCCAGAACCACGTTTCATGTACTTTGTTGCCCTCACAGCATCGTGTGGCCGGCAGTAATGATACTATTGGGTAACGTGTATTGAGTGTAGTGTGCCGAGTGCAGTGACAGCTATCCCAAGCACCTTGAGAAGATTATTATCACCCCCATTTTCACAGCTGGGAAAGGAAGGCAGGGAAGGAAAGCCATATGCAGCCAGTAGGTGCTAAGGCCAGGATTTGAAACAAATCAGTCTGACCCTGGTGCCCTCTTAGGCAACCACTATACCTACAGTCTCCCTTGGACATAGTAGGGGCTCTGATTGTGTTCGGTAATTTGATGAGATAAGGATGAAGAGAAGCCACAGCATTACAAGAAGCAAGATGCCACAGCATTTCACTGTAGCCACGGCCTGTAGACTTCAAAAGTCACTCAAAGAATAAAGAGCAAATCAGAGAAGATTAATCTTTGCTAACAATATCTCATATGAGTTAGCACTTCAGTTTTGCAATACATTATTTAATTCAATCTTTACAATAATATCCCCATTTTGTGGATAAATAAACTCATGTTTAGAAGGTTTAATAAACTGTTAAGGTTAGATAGATCCTGAGCTAGAGCCTAAGTAAGTCTTCAGCTTTTACTCATATTTTTTCCATTATCCCAAGGTAATATCTACTCATCTTAAGTCAGTTTTGTGGCCAAAAAAGCAACAGAACATATAAATGAATGCAGAGGAGACATTCACCTGCCTCCTTTTTCTCCGTGCATAGACAGAGGTGATTACCTGTTGTCATGAAGTTGACCTTATGAAAGATTGAGGTAGGTGTGTCTGCTTAAATTTTGCCTGGGAACCAAGCAATTACAGTTGTGCCACTAACTAGTGCCATTTTGAAACTATCGCCATAGCTACAACTATGGGATAAGGGCTAAGTGAGATGAGTAGGCCACTTCAAAGCACCCAGAAATACCAGTCTAGCATAAAAGGAAGTTAGTAAATTTAGTGGAGAGAATCGGTGAGCTCAATCTGGCTCCAACATCTGGACTCCTAATCCCCACTCTTAACCTAGTCTCAATGGGAAGCCAGCTGAGCCACTGACAGATCCAAGGGGGTATCATCTGCAGCTGGTGACAGCTCCTTCCTGCTCAGCCACCAAAAGATAAGCATTTATAGAACCTTAACTGCTACATATAACTACATGCGTGCATTAAATGAGACACCTTCTCTCGCCCTCAAGAAACTTAAATATAGTTGGGAAGAAATGATTAGCAGCGAACCCAACAGTAGAGGAATAAGGGCTAAGCTTTGTGAAACAAGCCAGGAACATGACTGTGTCTTTGAAAGGAGAAGAGACTCAAAGCCCTTTGGATGGAAACCATTGAGTTTGAGTCACTTCTGTTTTTAGGGAGATGCGAACTCAGCCTTATGGAATTGCATGAGTCAACCATTGGAGACATTTCTGAATTGTCACCACATCCTGGTACACAGATCCTCTGTCCTGCTCTACACATTATTACTTGGCCAGCTTTTTGAAATTCTGAGCAATATCCCGAACCACAAGTACACTTTTTTATGAATGTATTTAGGCTGAATAAATCTAGAGAAAACAGAACATGAAGGAAAGCCCATATTGTGCCTTTAAGTATTATGTATTAGCAAGTTATGATTTCTAAAATAATATCAGCAATTTATTATGCCAAATTCAGATTCATATTTATCTATGCAGATCAAACACTTGATACCATTTTACCTTCAGTTTTTTACTGGGAGTGTTTATGACCAAGTCTTGTAGTACTTGCTGCCACAAAGAAAATAAGAAGCATAGGTTATTCTTATCTCACTCAACCAGTTATACCAACATGTAATCTTTCTCATATCTTAGGAATGAGTATCATGAATTCAAAACGGGCTCCAGATGGCATCCAAAAAGCTCATATTTTATGAATCACCTATTCTGCCTAATCATAAAATATATTTTATATATATTTAAAATAGATCTTCCTTGTAGTATGGGGAAAAGCTAAGTTTGCTCAAATAGTTTGACAATTTGAAATTCAAATGATGAGTTGCTTTATGAATCACATTATATATAACATTTTGTGTCTATCATGTAAATATTTGTTATGAAATACCAAGATTTGGAAAGAGGAAACAATTTACAAAGCAGAAATATGAAGAGTAAGTTTTCCTTTTCTTTAAAAATGTAATGCCTTAAAATAATTTGTTTAAAAGAAGGTAGGTAAAGAAAGCCCTTAATGCAGAAAACACAAAAAAATGAATCTGCGTGTAATGAGGAAGTTAATTCATTTAAAGACAATATTTGCTAAATTTGTAGAATCATAGAATTCCAGAGCTTGGAAATAACCAACTGTCAATGAAAAAAAAGGTCCAGAAAAATTAAATGACTTGCTCAAGTTCTTAACAGAAAAATCTTAAGTTCTGAGAAGACCTCAAAGGTCATATAATCCAGTCACCATCTAATACTTATTTTCCTACCTGAAACATGGGGTTAATTAAGACTTGAGCTACTATCCAAGAGCGTAGTTTCATTAGAATGGCAACACATTGCATAATTTTGTAAAGTAAAAGAGAAATGCCATTCTTCATGAAAATTCTGTAATGGAGGAATTCTACAAGTAATACATGGTACATATATATTGCCTTGGTCAGCAGAAGCAGCAAGTACCACCATTCTGGATGCATTCCAAGAATTTTGTATGTATACGTGAGGCACTGGTCTTCACATGCAGATGAATTTGCTTCCCAAGGAGGATGAAAGTGTGTGAAGCCCTCTGAAAGGCTGTTCCAAGTGGTCTGGAAGAGGAGATCAATGATCCTTAGGTTTCAGGAAAGGAAAAAAAAAAACTGCCACAATGCAAACAAATTGCTTTATATCACCCAACATCAAAAATGTACAACCAGATTTAGAAGCAGGAGAAAAAGTCAAATATGGAAGAAAGATGATTATTTTTTAAAAAGGCTTTCATCACTTCCACTCATTACACCTTTCTCCCATTGCTGTTTTCCCCTCTGTCCCTGTCATCACCACCACCTCACCACCTACCATCCCCAAAGTGGGGGAAGGCCTTTAATAATACTAAGGTTATTAAGTTTGATTTCTTCATCTATAAAATGAGACTATCATTAGATTATTTAAATTATTTCTGCTGTTCCTTCCAGTTCTACGATGCTAAGACTAGTGATTCCAATTGCATTAGACAAAATGCAGACTTATTAATAATCTAAACATATTTATATTGGTGACCTTAAAGTAACTCTTTTTGAGAAACTGCTCACCAATCCAGGTCAACCAGATTTCACTAAAGTAGAAAAACAAAATGCACAACCAAAACAAACTAAAAACCTTCATAATATGTTTCCTCAAAGTATGAACAAACCCTCCTGATCGCTCAGGTATTTTTATTTGTATCTTATACGTTAAGTGTATTATGAAATCCACCTGTAAGAGAACATACGGTTACTTTTTAAATCTTTCTGCGTTTTTTTGTGATGTGTATTGCTTATTTCAAATAAATCAAAACCCAAATTTCAATCTCTTTATCCTTTCTGTAGCCACTTACTTTATTACAAAAAAGGCAAAGTGATACTTTGGCATGCAAAAAACAATAACTTAACAAAACTACATTTATCATAGCACGAGCATACAAAACTTTTGCATCACTGAAAATTACCATTTCTTAGAAGAGCTTTTATTTCCAGAAGAAACAAAACGCATGTGAAAGAAAGAAAATTTAGAAAACTTTTCTTGGACCAAGTTGTCTTTTATATTTTAATCTTGTTTGTAACAGTGATGACACAAAATGGACTGTGGAATTCAGAAGCTCCCGACGTTTTTCTTACTTGCTTTTTAGACTGCTTTTCATTCCTGGCAGAAAATTATACTAATTCAAGTTCTAGTATATGATGGGATGAATCCTATTTCAGAAAATGAGTCTTTACATGGCAAAGCTTGAGGAAGCAGCATTTGATTTCCAAAACAAAAAAGCAATTTTCATGGCATATCTACATTAACCTGAGGATTTCTTCCACGCTATTTAGCTGCCTCGAGAATGGATGCTGAAGATAATTACACAGTGGAAGCCGTAATATTAAGAGGTTTCACACTCATCTCAAAGGCTCCAGTACACTCACATACTCGCAGAGATATTCAATCAATGGTATAGCTCATTTTTTTAAATATCAGTGGCAATTCTAAACTTTGACAATATTTATATTTCCTATATTTTTAAATATATATTTGTTCATTCTATTCTCTTTGACACAAAGTGACTGTAGGACATATTACTTAAGTGTGACTAACAAGGTCACTAGACTTGTTTTCATTCAGGGGAAAAAATTTACCTGACTGCTCAGTTTTTGTTCACTAAGCCAGTTACCTAAGCTTTTAATACATAGGTTTTGAATGGATGACTAAAACAGAACTCTAATAAATATGATTTTAAAATCCAACTTTTAGAGCACTACTGAGTAAATGTTACATACTGTTGCATTTTACAAAGTTTCATTGAGTAAGACTCTAGAATTCTCCTTAGGTTTTGGGAAGCAAGCAAAATGCTGGCTCCTACATGAGGCTTTTGTGGCCTTTTCCTGAAATATTGTCTATTAATCTTTTATATGCCATTCATTTCCTAAGAAAAAATTTAGAAAAACTGCTCTAAGGACAATTTGTATACTACCCAGATAAGGATTCTATTCAATGGAAACTTGATAAGTATTATTTGGCAATAACAGCAAGTTAAATACTTCTTTTATTTGCAGTTGATGCTAGTAACTATTACAAGTAGTACGGATTTTGTAAAAATAATGGGAAGAGATTTAAATCTCTTGGGTGTCACGTTCAGCCATTGTGGAGACACAATTCAGAGAACATCATGGCAGCCCTCAAATGGAGGTTGCCTCCCCATCAGGAGACTGCAGGGAAGGGGAGAAAAGAGTCATTCCTCTACGAGAACTCCACTCAGCCAGATGAATGGTCTCTCTGTTCTTTCTCTCTGGCTTTGTCTCATTTAAGTCCCAACCAATTTAGCTATCATCCTAGGCTTGTGACTACTACTGGTGACTTAAGAAAAAGACATCCCTCGGTACCCAGAATTAGGCTTGCTGATAAAATCTTGAATTGCAGACAGAATAAAGTGCTCCCATTACTCCTGTAAACCACAGCGTAGTTTGGTCTCCATGTAGAACTACAAGAATTTCTTTATCAGGGGAAAGATAAAAGAGCAAGACCCTGCATGATACAGCGGAATTCTCATTAAACTCAACAGGCGCTTGACCTGGAATCAAGAGTAAGGTGAGGTCCCAAATTGATACAATTTACTGCTTTTATTACAATTTTGATCACAAGGACTGATTCATGTCACCCAATTTCTTTTCCTTGTTACAATTGTTTAGCCAAGAATCAATGGAATTGAAATTTAAGAGCCTCATGTGTTTCTGTAAAATCCAATGATGGGTTGTACAGCTTTGACCTTCTTAAATGTTCCTTTATTTGATTTGATATCTGTTCCTACAGAAAAAGTATGCTGCTCTGGCTGATCAAAATATTAATCTTTCAGAACCTCCCTGGTTATTATAGCTTAGGAGATCATAATCCTTGTGGGGAGATGTGAGTGGAATAAATACAAACTGAATCCATATTTATACTAAACTAATTAGCATTACATCATCATGGCAGAAATATCTAGAACATTACTTCATATCACTGATCTTCTGGGATGTTAAAATAGATCTTGAAAAATCTGAGATTTCTTTTTCATGTAAATGTTGAATTCTCAATTACATATTCATCAAGCTAAGGTTTTTTTAGGGTCCAAATTGAAGCCAAGATAGTATGCGAATGTTTTAAATAGAATCATTTTAGTCTGTTTCATCTTTCAAGAAGAAAATCACAGTGATGGAACTCCTGAAAGTATTTCTAAACGGGATGATAGATTTGACTTTTAGAAGATAATCTGACCTCAGGCTCTAGGACCTCAAAGCAATCAGGCTACCAAACACAATACACATACACATACACACACACACACACAATAACACAATATGGCCAAAATCAAGTTAAGATGAACAGCAGGAGCTTAATTTATGACATGGATAAAGAAGGCATCAAAAAAAGAGCTTATAGGTAATGGATTCCCATCTATTTAAAGACAGATAATAGGAGGCACAGAGAGAAGTCAGATCTAGGAGATCAGTGGTAGAGTGTGGGTTCAGTGTTTAATGACTGTGGGTGTAAGTCTTGAGTCTTTTTAGAATCAATTAGCAGAGTACCCTGTTTCTCCCATTATCTCTCATTTAAACCCTGGCACCAGCAACCAGGACTACCAGGAATGTCCACAACTATCGCCCCCAACTTGCCAGATCCTAAAGACGCCCCTACCTGGAAATGACAGCGTTTTTTCCCAAAGAAAGAGGTGCTTTTAATTCACTGTTTATATACATTGGAAAGCTTCAAATAAAAAAAAATGTTGTCAATGAAATCTCTTAGAAACCAATGCAAATCTACTTGCTGTAAAATCATTGCAAGGAACTTACATCCTGCATTCTGTATATCATCTAACTTTGTCCTTTACTTTCTGCCCAGAGACCTTTCAAAAGAAGAAATTTAGGTTGACTCCAAGTTGAGTAGCTTAGGACTTGCCAAGAAACCCCACCCCTACCCCCTAAACTAAATTGACTAAAATGATCAATGATCGCAGGTAAAACATGAGAAACAAAAGGAGGAAAAGCAATGTGCTAACAGACCCTGAGCATCCTTCATCGGAGCCCCCAAAACACAAGTCCATGGTCAGGCAATGAGTGCCCTGAATGACTTTGTTCTTATGGTTAACACTGCTATGTGGGGACACAGACCAGTAGTGCATTCAGAGATTATGAGATATTTTCTTCCAAAGTAGTATATTAATGACATTTTCAGAGCATTCCTTAACTGTCTTTCACATGTTAACAGGAAGTCTAATACATATTACTTCTTTTTTATACTCTGCATTAGCCAAAACTGAGTCAAATAAAATCTTGCCCAGAATGAATAAATGGAAGACATTTTTGTGATACTACTGATTCTAAATCAAATAACAACAAAGGAAGTATGAGAACTCATATTGATGGTCGTTCCCACACAAGCCAGGTGAAATAGAAAATTGAACATTTTAAAAACACTTATTTTTAATTATTCAAGCCTTTCAAAAGTAATGGAGTATATTGTCATGAATAATATAGATTATTGTCTTGTTGAAGCACAAAATGTATAAAATTAAGATGTATTTGAAATTTTGAGCAAAGGGCTTAGAGTTTGTGATATATATTTAGAAGAATGGGAGAAATAATTTCATATGTATATGCATATATATGTGTGTGTCTATTTCATATTTTACTAAGTAAACAAAATCTCTGCTATTTTAATCTATCCCAAGATCTAATCTGATAATTAAATCTCTAGTATGGTTTGTATTGTTCTCCTCAACCACTCTTTGTTCCTCGAGGGAGGACTACAATCTCCAGATTCACACACACACACACACACACACACACACACAGGAAAAAGCAAAAAAAAAAATTGAGAAAATTTAGGTGATTGCCTGCCAAAATATATCATCCTTAAAATAATAATCCAAATAACTGATGCAAAAGTATTTTTTTCCTAAAATACCTAGATAATTACCACTTTCTCTTTTTATCTCATTAGCTGGAATATGAGTGTGTAAGGATATATTTACTCGTATAATAAAAATATATATACTCAAAGTTCCTTTTGAGAAACTGTTCCTGCGTTTTCTAGCCATCTCTGTACCGAGTAAAATCCACAAGTAAAAGAAAAGTTACATTTTCTTTCTATAAACCCCTACACTTACCTATAGCCATGTAGTCAATAAAGTTAAAGAACAAATGCCAAAGAAAAAATGGGAAAGAAAAAAGTCTTGAACTCATTATTTTAAAAATCAGTAATAATATGCATTATTTTCTAGTTAAAAACAATATGTAGATGGTGAAGGTGAGTGTAATACATCTGAGCAAATTCTTGGGGAAGTGAATAACATTAGCAGCAAAGCATTTAGAGTCAGACAGACCTACATTCAAACTAAACTCCACACTTTATCATCTACTGCACATTGGGCAAGCTACACCACTTCTCTGAGTCTTTTAATTTCATCTGTAAATCTGGACTAATTATAGTACCTCTCATCGTATTGTTGAGATGATTAAATGAGAAAATACATGCAGCCAGCTAGCACCATGCCTGGTACACTGTTTGTGCTCAACAAGTAGCAGCTGTTGCCATTATTCATAGTTCATTGTAGCCATATAGAAGAATGGAAAAAATATCAGCGTTCATACACCATTAGGTTAAGTGGATATTGCTTTAAAATCATTACGCATCATGTGGGTTGAATTTTAAATGAATTTACTAGAGAAATACACTTACCTGTAAACATTAATAGTAAATAGCAAATGCAACCAACAATGAAAAACATTATATGGAATTACCTATCGCCTCCCGCATCCTTACAAACATGCACACTCTGCTTGGTGTTGGGTATAGTGAAAAGATTAATATATGCTGACTTCCAAAAACCAATGAAGAAAATGATTGTCAATTCAAAGTATGAAATTTCAATAGTGAAATCTTAATAATATGTTTCTAATAGCATTCACATTTGCTTGGGATTTGTTTTATTGTCAATAAAAAAGTTTATCCAAATTATATATATTTCCGTACCTCAACCCATGGTCTATTTTCTGCAAGGCAAACTCATCCTACTGGACTCAGTTTTAGCGACCCTTTTTCTGGAAAGCTTCCCTTGGCTACCCATCCATGAGGATCTCTCACTCTCTTCCATCTTCCCTTGACTCCAAATTTAGTTATTCTTTTCTATCAATTCATCTTTCATAAAGTCCCCTGCATCTTCCCTTCCCTTTTCCTCTGCACTACCATTTCCCAAAACCACACTGCATTACCTGCTGAACTTTATTCAATTGTTTCTTAAGTCTGTCTCCTAGTGATGGGTCTTTCCTGCATAAAACGACCAAATCCAGGTCTAAGAAGAGCTTTTATCAGGTAATTCCACTTTCAAAACGTTCAATGGCTTCCTATTGCTAGGATGACTTGTAATAGCCAAACTTTTTGACCGTGAATGGGGATGTTATTAATGTTATTAATGGGCTTAAACCAGAATCATGCAGGCAAACCAGGACTTAACAGCGAACCAACCCATTGCCAACTCTGCTTTTCAAACTTTCTCACCTAAATATTCCTAAGGGTGGACTCAAAACTAAACTCTCAAATTCAAATTTCTTTTAAGTTTACACATTTAAAATTCTTGAAATTCTAACATTCTTGTATATATCCATGTTCGTTTTAATGTACACATAATGTTTTTAAGTCCCAGCAACCCTTTTACATGAGCAAAATTTCAAAACATCTTACCCAAAATCTTGGAGCAAAATTGACCTCAAAGAAGACTTGCTATCAGGACACAACTTCTAAAAACCCTTTGTAGTGTAGTCTATGAAAAAGCTGTCTCCTGAAACACAGAGAAGGCCATTCACAAAGACCTGGAAGTGAATTATGCTCCCTGGAGTTGAGTTGAGTCATCCATCCTTATGTAAACTCACTGCTCCACTCACAAAAGTTTTCCATATGGTCTCTTTATAAACCCACTTCCATGTCAACACTAACAAATATACCTCCTCTCTTCTTTGCTTTCCTCAACCCTCCTCAACCCTATGATCCTGGTCCATTTGCTCTGGTTGCCATATAAAATACAAGATACCCAGTTAAATTTGAATTTCGGAAAAGCAAGGAATGGTTTTCAGTATGTCCCATGCAATATTTGGATTAAAACTGAACTAGGTATTGGTATTTTTATTTGCTAAATCTGGCAACTCTAACTGTAAAGCCATTGCTGACCACCCTCCCCACAGCCCCAGGGCTTTGAGGTTCTTCTGAATTTCTAGTACAAATCATCTACCTCTATTTGACACTTACCCTATTTTGCATGTGTTTCTATCACTTTTTATATCCATATACTTCATTTCCCTGACTTGAAAGCTCCTTAAGAATGAGGACACATATATTATATCTTTTTAATTTCATAATGCCTCACAGAAACTCTTGACCATAGGTGGTGATCATAAATATTGATACTTGTCAATTGAGAGATTGATTTAAAATCAGTGAGCAAAATAGCCAACAACTATTTATTAAGCAACTGCCTTCTGTTCCATTCAGAACTATGCTGTAAATTATTTCATAAATGAGTAAGATGCAACATTTGCCTTCAAAGAGTTTAGTTTAGTAAGCAAAAATTACACAGCAAAAACCAGTAGTGAATGACCTGAAACAGTATATAATCAAGTATAACAGTGTATAATCATGATTATGTAGTATAGCCTACTAAGGACAACAGGAGATCAATGTAGGAGTACCCCGAAGAGAGGGAAACACTGAAGAGGGGTGATCTGAATTGGGATTCAGATCTTGAGAAGGATGTAGATGAGTGGAGATGATTAGGAAGGGCAATGCCATCTGGGGAAAATCTTGGGCAACTGCAGCAAGTGGAAAGAAGACCCATCTTCACAGTATGCCTTTGCTGCATGAAAACAATCAGAATTTGTTTGGGCTGTGGTTGCAACTGGTTTTACGGGGTTCCATAGGATCAGAGCAACTATATCAGCGAAAATCTATGCAATGGCTACTACTGGATAGAGTCGTGCCATGTAGACTCACAGGCCCTGATGTTTAAAAAAAATAATCAAAGTAAGGATGCCATTAAAGAAATCACCCACGGAGATGAGCTGGGGTTTGTCCCCAGACCACATAAGAGAGGAAAGAACAAACATTTTTATCAGTCACAGTTATATATTACACATGGGCTCTAAATGTGTTGGTTCCTGACAACGTTTACACCTTTATCAATCTTAATTAGATCAGTGACCTTACTGAAAAATGGTGAACTTCATCTCCAGGAAACTGAGGACAGATGTTGAGGAATGTTTTCTTCAGTAGGAATTCATTTTCTTTTACAGCTTTAATCTGTTACCTCTCTATAAAATGGAAAATCTTTTTTTATTGAAGTATAGTTGATTTACAATATTGTGTTAGTTTCAGGTGTACAGAAAAGTGATTCTGTTTTATATATTTTTCGGATTATTTTCCATTATAGATTATTACAAGATATTGAATATTGTTCCCTGTGCTATACAGTAAATCCTTGTTGCTTATCTGTTTTATGCATAGTAGTTTTTAATCTGTTAATCCCATACTCCTACTTTATCCCTGCCCCCTCCCTTTCCCCTTTGGTAATCATAAGTTTGTTTTCTATGTCTGTGAGTCTGTTTCTGTTTTGTATATAGATTCATTTGTATTATTCTTTAGATTCCACACATAAGAGATATCAGATAATATTTATCTTTCTCTGTCTGACTTACTTCATTTAGTATGATATTCTCTAGGTCCATCCAGGTTGCTGCAAATGGCAATACTTCTTTTTTATGGCTGAGTAATTTTCCATTATATATATATATGTACCCCCTCCATCTTCTTAAACCAATCAATCACTGGTTGATGGGAACTTGGGTTGTTTCCATGTCTTGCTATTGTAAATAGTGCTGCTATGAACATTGGGGTGCATATATCTTTCCAAATTAGAGTTTTCATCTTTTCTGGATATATGCCCAGGAATGGGATTGCTGGATCATACGGTAGTTCTATTTCAGTTTTTTAAGGAAACTCCATACTGTTTTCCATAGTGGCTGCACCAATTTACATCCCCACCAACAGTATAGAAAGGTTCCCTTTTCTATAAGACAGAATATCTTTTATTTTGCTTTTGGATTGTCCTTCTCTAATAAAGTTGATGTCTTTAACATGTGCTTCTAATATGTGCTTAATTTTGCAAAATATTTTGGTACCATTTGGCATCCTCTTACCAGAAAAAGGTACAAGCCTACAAAGGCTTGCTGTTTTGGTTTTAATCAGTTCATGGAATTAAATGCATTGAACCACAAAATGCTTTTATGTGACAGATATTGTGATTCACACTGAACATCCATGTGAAGATCGGTTTGGACCTTTATAAGTGACATAATTTTATTAACTAAATAGACACATAGGACAAAGAAATATGGTTTCAGCCTTCTAAAATTCCAAAGGCATCCAGTAAAATCTCTCAGAATGGGTGTTGGCAGGACTATTCTGGCACAAGGCACCTGGCAATAATGCCCAAACAATCTTCTGCAGATTCTCGCCTTCCCAAGGTACTCCTCTTCCATGGGTTACATAATGATCAGAAGACCCTGCCAAGAGGTACCTGCTCCCTGTGAGGTTCAATATGTTAGGACATCACCATTTGTTTATACTTTCTCACAAGTTAGTGCACGTTATCTCTCTTATTTTTCTTCCATTTTCCTTAATTCATTAACTTTGCTAATTAAATAACCAACAAAGGTGAGAGGATCCCACCTCTTTATCCCCTTCTGGTCGTCACTTGTCCCAGTGATGACCAACGTGATAAGAGGCCCTCTAAGGTTGCCTGGACAGGAGACCTCTTGAAGGACAAAGGGGAAAATGAAATGGGGGCGGGGGGGTTGGGGGGAGTGAAAGGGGAGGAAGGTCTGAACTCCAGCAGCTGCTTGGCATCCAAACTGAGTGTGCAGAGAGGAAGAGACCTCCTTATCAGATCTCAGGTCCAGGTTTTTGGTGTGTGTGGAAAGAGGGAGATTAAAAAAAAAGTGCACTTGGGATGATGAGAAATAAGCAACATTGGTCCCTGCAGGATATATCAATATTTGCTTAATAACTATCCTGATGAGTTCTCTGACTCTCCCCAAATGAGTATGTGGCCATTCAGGGTCAACCACAAAGGACACCTCCTGAAGCTGATTTACATACAACAGACCTAGTGCACATGTACTAGAATGGACCTTTCTCTTTGCCCATTTTGTCTGTTTCTGCTTCCTCCGTATCTTTCCTGTCTCTCCCTCCTACCCTGCTGGATCTCATTTCCATCTACCTTCCTTTCTTTCTCTAGCTCCCTTTCTCTCACTTCTTATCTAACCTGCCACAATTTGTGTTTTATGTCCTCTGTAATAAGGAATATGCACCCCAGAGTCCGCTTCCATCTTTCGTTCATTTATATTTTGTGAAAGAGGGCAGTGTCCCTGGCAACATTCATTCTGCAGGAGGCTACAATTATTACTCAGGTTAAAAGAAACGTTCAGAGGAAATTCAGAAAATGATAGATACTAATCTTGAGTCTTTTGTTTCAGCCTACAAGGAAAAAATGAAGGAGCTGTCCATGCTGTCACTGATCTGCTCTTGCTTCTACCCAGAACCTCGCAACATCAGCATCTATACTTACGATGGTGAGATGCCTACAGTAGAAATGCCCCTGCTGGCTGGATCAGTTGGCAAAACTTGGATATATTTGTTTCTGTCTCACAGTTCCTGGTATAATTAAATCAATATTTTGTAGATCTTACTATTGACCTGCCAGGTCTAGCTAACGAGTCTTATTGATTGCCGTTTGCTCAAGACGGTATGAGTTTGATGCTAATAACAGCACATTAATGTCTCTTAAGAAACATGGCTGAGTGCTTATTAGCCATCGCATCCAACATGTCAACATCCACAATATGTCCGAGGCTTTTCTTTGCAAATAACATGATATGCTAAGCTGTAATTAGAGATCACAATTTGCAAGAAAATGCTTTGTAGTTAGAAAACTCAGGAGAGAAAATCAACCACCATCGCAGTTTTTTAGTGTAGTCTTTATAAAATCCCCGTATTTTGTGTGTGCATGTCAACAACCTAATAAGTTCCAATAGTAAAACCGACCTATGACTGAAGCCCCAGATAAAGAGGATTTTAAAAGAAAATCCTGAAGAACTGGCATAGCTATGAACCTTATTTTGCAGTAAAACCCTTTTGGTTTGATTTATCCTGATTCATACTACTTAATTTGATTACCTTCCTGGTTCTGCCACTATCTGCATGACCTCGGGCAAGTAACTTAGATTCTTTGAGCCCGATTTAACTCTAGTATCTTCCTCCCAGTGGTGTTGTTGGGTTTAAATGGTTTCATGTTTAGCATAGAGCCTGGCCTCTTGTAAGCATTCAAAATGGTAGCTGTCATTATCAACAATACCATTTTTACTTAATTCAGTGCATTTAATCAAAATGTTTGATGCAGTTATATATGTAGTAGATAACGCTGAGGCATATTTGGCTACCTGTTTGGCTCACAACGATTTTCTTTTCCACATGTATAAGGAAATCCATTAAAGGTAAGGTGAAAGGATCGATGGCAGTTAACCCCTTCTATGCCTTTAAAATATTCCAGGACTCAAAGACGTTTTTCTTTCAAACTGATTCTATCATGGCACAAGCATCATAAATATGAATTAACTGTTTCACAAGGAAATGTCTTTCATGCAAAAAGATTTTGGTTTCCAACCAAAACTCTCATTAGAATGCAGGCCCCATGTCTACTTCATATAAGTTCATTCAGTCAACAAATACACTGGTCCTATCCTTAATCTGCTAAATGTGGCTGTGACTAGTAATCCAGCTATGTTTCTTCTGAGACTGTATCTCACCATGTGTTGTCACTGAGGTTCCAGTGATGCATACGGCTCATGCCTCTTCTTCAAGGCACTCATGGCCTAGTAGAAGAGAATTACAACGTACAAATAATCAGTAAGTGGAACTCAGTGTGGTTATTCGCTAAGGCAGCATTTACTGGTAGGACACAGAAGACAGTGATGGTTTCTGCCCTCTTAGGGACTGGAGAGAGGGAAACGAAAATCAAAAGTTATATATAAACTGAGACTTAGAAGTCAAATAGACAATTTAACATAGCTCATGAACTGCTTCCTAAAAGAACTGGTAGAGAATTTCAAATTCCCAAAGTCTTTAACCTTGTCTTCTCTTTCTATATTAGGTAATAATGTGAAGTGTTTATTGTAGACAAATATTATAACAAGAATTAATGATAATTATTATTATTTACATTTACAAACACTAAGTGCTATGGCCTGTGCTTTACATTTAGTATCCTTTATATCTTTTTTTTTGGAACATCTTTACAATTTAATTTTTTTAACAGCTGTATTGAGGGCACCTACAAATCACTGCACATATTTAATGTATATAATTTGATTAATTTGGACAAGTATCCTTCATCTTTTAATCTTCACAACAGTCTCATGAGAAAGGTGCCTTTTATCTCCATCTTTTAGATGAGGAAATGAAAGCTTAAAGAAGTGAATTAACCTTCCCAGTATCACACCCTAGTAAGCAGGGCTTAATATTTGGATGCAAATACAGGCAGTTCTGATTTCAGTGTCTCTAACTCTATCCATTTAAAATCCCATCACCTTATCAAATAAGTGATTTTTATTTGCGTCTGTTCTCTTGAAACCCTTTTCCATAAATTTTATAGAATTGTACTTAAGATATAAGTACAAATTTGGATGCCTTCAGGAAGATTTAAAATATTTTTACATTTGTGAAAAAAGCCACATCATTTTTAACATACTGAATTGACTTTGTCTATATGATCTGTTAGCATTCACAGGTCTAAGTAAGGTCAGTTCCTGTTCACCTGGGGTCTTACCTGACCACAAACTGAAAGTGCACTAACCAGCCTGCTAAAAGAACATTAATGGAAGCTAATTTATAATTCTGCTCTGCTCTAGTCAGAACTAGTCTGGAGACCTGGCCAGCTTGGTTGCCACAATTTTCAAGGGACATTAATAAATCAGTGAGCCCTGTGAGATTAGGGAGTGATGCAGTAGTAAAGATCTAGAAACAGTGTCACTTTAGGACACTGAGAATGCTTTAGACTGGGGAAAAAATTTGAAATGGAAAATCATAACTATTTTCAAATACTATTGTGATGCACGACAGAGACTGGCCTGACTTTGGGTGGGTTCCTAGGACAAAACAAGGACTGGAGGGCCGAAATGAGAGGGGTGTAGTCTGGGGTTCAAAATAAAAAAACGCTCATCTAAAAGTGAGAGCTGTCCAATGAGCTTTCAAAAATCAGTATATTTTACTAAGCTATAAGTTGTGTAATTACACTAATATCCTAGCAGGCGCTAGCTATCACTCTATTTTATATTATAAATTATATTATTTTACATTATAAATTATATTATGCATTTATTTTCAGGTTTTTGCCCATTTAATTACTATGCATATTATGCAGCTATTGAGTTTAAATATTTTTAAAATGTACAGAGTGTATAAATTAGATAAGCAGATGTTGCCCCCTCCCTCCCCTACCACAATGCCTCTTCCCCCGCTTCCTGTCTACAGGTGAGGGATGATGATGAAGAAGGACATTCTAAGTAGCAACAAAGTAGAAGCAAAGATATTACCATGGTACCCTGTCTTATTGTCTTCATTAGACTGTAAGCACCTTGAAGGCAGGGACCCCCATCACAGTGCCCTCCCCAGAGTGGACATTACATTGCTTGATGACTCAGATCAACAGACACACTGAAGGGCAAAACAGGAACCAGAAGGATGTCTTGCACATGAGCCTTGACTGCGCCAAGTATTTCCAACCATTCAGGGAGCTACATCGGTTCCAACACAGCTCCTGTGATTTCTAACCACAGGATTAGGTGTGAGAACTGGAGGACTTTGTTATTTTCCTCATTATTTAATCTGAAAATGTTTCCAGCTATGCTAATTTCCAAAAAAATAAATAAATCTAAATCTGTGCTCCTTGCTTTTCATATGAGGCTCATATTTATTCAAAAGGAAAATAAAGTTAGTTTAAAATCGATTCAGGCTATTTTTTTCTGGGCACTCCTACCATGATTCAACTCCCTATGGACATTATTGAATTTCCCAACACTGTAAATATTTATCCAGTTAAAATATATCCATAATTATACTAAAGAAAGAGGTCTTATATGTTCAAACAATGTAGAGTAAATGATCATATGCAGTACTTTACTCATCTTTGCCAGAATAACAAGGCTACTTTTAATTGCCAGAATCCAAATTATTTTAGTAAACCCATGCCTGTGTTCTGTGGGCTTAACCTTCTCAAATATTCATCTCTCAGATATGGAAGTGAAGCAAATCAACAAACGTGCCTCCGGCCAGGCTTTTGAGCTGATCTTAAAGCCACCATCTCCTATCTCAGAAGCCCCACGAACTTTAGCTTCTCCCAAGAAGAAAGATCTGTCCCTGGAGGAGATCCAGAAGAAACTGGAGGCTGCAGAGGAAAGAAGAAAGGTAACTTTTTCCACAGGTTTTTAAATTCTGCTTCCTCTTTTCCTTGCCTTCTCTCTCTCCTCTTCTCTCTCCCTTCCCCTCCCCCACCCCTCCACTTTCACACACACACACACACACACACACACACACACACACACACACTTCCATCAGAATTTCAGACAATGATGTCTGAACCTGCACATGTAGGTCTTCTAGACATAGATCCAGGCTACTTCAAGTAAAACCTGCTGCTTTGAGGCTAGTTAAAACCAAAGATCTCAGACACTGAAAGAACTTCAGTGCCCTAGTGCCCTCCCCCCATCTTGGACCCATTTTGATAAAAGCCTCCCTGCCTTAGCCTATCCTTGCTGTCAAGAAAGCACAGCCTTAGGTACCATAACTCCAGGGGTTGTGGTGGGGAGAGGTGCCCAAGTGGTGAGCCCTTCCTCTCAGAGTCTGCGTCCTGCCCCAAAGCATAGTACATGGTTTTGCTCGGAACTAGAAAGCACCACATACTCCCTCTGAGATATTTCCTGCCCAGAAACGCTGTTCACCCCAGGGTAAGGGCCAGAAGCTTGCCCCTGTCCCCAAGGCCTCACTCCCTGTCCTTGAAGTTGGTTCATCCAAGATCAGAACCCTCTCGGGAATATATGAGTATCTTCCTCTACCCATTTCTAAGCCTTGAAGGCATTTTTTTCTTTTTTCCATTGGCCCTTGTTTGTATTAAAGAGCTTTTTCTTACAGAGCTAAATCTTTAATTTTCCACAATCAGCTGAATAAGAAAAGCCAAGGGTATTAAAAATGGAGGGCATACAGAAATCCCTAAGACTGTATACATAGAGATAGAAGTTATGTCTGAATATGTGTGTATCAGCTGTGTGATTATGGGGGTCCATCCCATCGAGATGCTCTTGATTAACCCAAATAAATTACTGCAGGTAACTCATTCCTATGTTGTATTTTCCACTGACTTTATCATGATATATTTTTAGAATCATGTAGTCACTAGAATATGCTCCATGCATGGTCTCATGACTTAAATGGAAACTCTGTATTTATAATGATTTTTAAATTTTATTTAGATGTTTATAAAAAGTTAGCCAATACATTAAACATTTCTATGTTGGATACTTACAAAGAAAAGGAAAATAGTCCTTCTCCTAAAGACTGAATTCTCTAACAGGGAGTGCAGAACAAACCCAAATGTGTGTGTATGTATATGTGTTTATATATACCTACATGCACACACACACACTCACACATATGTACATATATAACTGTAGCATCAAATAACAAGGCTCAGAGATTATAAATCCTAGATTAAGTTTTCTGAACCAAAAATACTTTTTGTTTTAATCTTTGTGGTTGCAAAATCTTCCTATATCATGTAACTTTCTGATCACAATTTCAATTTTTACTCAGGTGAAGTTCTCTTTACATCCAGTGAGTATTTCTTTACATATAATTTATTGTATTTGACCAATTACTGTTGTTATCAATTTGGATTTCAAAGGAAGGAAACTAAGCTACTAACCCAAGTAGACATACAGGAAGTTGCTTTAGAAATATTTATCAGGTTTTTTTGTTGTCATTTATAGCTTTCTTCTCATAGTAAAACTGAACTAACGTATTCAGAGTTACAATCCTTCGAGACTGTCGCCAACAAATATGAATAACTAACTACAATAGTAGAGAGCATGTTACAGTCAAGGTAATTTAAGTTCTCACCGAAGCATTGGCATCTTATAGCTAACAGGTGTGAATATAGGTCATAGGTTGACATATGGAGATGCCATGGCTTGATTAGAAGTCAGTAACTGACCTGAAATTGAAAATTAGAGATGAAAATTCAACATCATAGTTCAGGATGTTGCTGGTATATTTAATTTGAAGGAAATTATTAAAAGAAAAAGAAAAACACAGAGATGATCAAAATTAACTGGATGTGCTCATAAAATTCCCTGAGTTAACTAATTACTGATTCTGGTAAAATTCATGTACCCTGACAACAATAAATTATCAACAATTACACATTTAAACAATTGAATTTAACTAGAAATTGTCCACGTGGCTAAAAGACATTTACAAATGTAATCATCCAGCATTGCGACACCCAGGAGAAATATTCTTTGGAGCCCTTTAAAATCAGTGTTCTGTCACATTTCTGCTCTTACTAAAATTTTCAAAAAAATGATTTTCAAAAAAATCATTATATAGATTATGTCCAGGTACTAGGGTTTTAATTAGAAGAAAATACAACTAATTAACAGAAAGTGACAGCTTAAGAAATCATTAATTGATTTTTTTTCTATTGGCTTGTACTGACTTAATTAGCACTCATGTGAAGAACTGTTAATTCTCTTTAAAGAGAGTTCTTTAAATTCTTTAATTCTCTTTACAGAGCCTTTAGCAAGTGCATATATCTCAGTAACTATCTAAGTGAGGACATGCATATAACCAAAACCCAACTCAACTAACTGAAGCAAAAAGAGGGTATGGGACTAAAATCCTCAGAGTGTTACAGCTTCAAAAACAGCTTGATCCAGGAGCTCAATATTTCTTTTTACATTTATCATTTCTTTCTGCAACTAATTGGTCTCAATACCAAGGATTTTTTGTTTCAGTCAGTCCCAAATTATTTTTCTCACAAATTAGCAACTCCAGCAGAAAGAGAGCTTCTCTTTCCTAATAGTTCTAACAGAAGTCTTAGAATTGAGTCTCAGTGACCTGTGTGGGGTCACATGCCCAACCCAATAAGATGGTACTAAATAAAGCAGGACAAAGAGAACTGGTAGTTCTGGGGTGAAAAGTGCTATTCATATGCGGTGGTCAGAAAAGGCCTCTTGAATATGAGAACATTTGAAAAGAAGCATGAAGATAGTGAGGGAAAACATTTGAAAAAAAGGCAAGAAGGTAAGGAGTGAGCCATGGGACTCTTCTCTGGGGGACAGAATTTGAAGTAAAGAGAATAGCAAGTGCAAAGGCCCTGAGGTAGGAGTATGCTAGGACTATTCAAGAAATAACACAGAGGACAGTATGGTGGGAGTAGAAGGAGAAAGGGGAGACTGGTAGGAACTGAGGTCAGAGGTAGCATTTTTAAGGACTCTGACTTCAAATGAAAAAGAAGGTCATTGGGAAGTTAAAACCATTTCACTCCTTGTGAATCACAGCCTATATTCAGAGAAATATCTACTTTAAAAAGCTGGATGACTAGAAAAATAAATAGTGTTAGATAAATAGAGAAGATATGAAAGTGTTCTAGATGTAGAGAATGGTTCCAGAACTAAGGATACCCAGAGGTGAGAGTGCAGAAAGTGTGTTTTCAGGGCAGTGGGTAGACCAGTAGTTTGGGCTAGTGGCCTTGGGTAGGGAGTTGGAGAGTAGTGAGGTGAGATCGTGGAGGGCCTTCAATGCCAGGTTAGGTGTTCAAACTCCATTTTATCTAAGAAATGAGGAGTCGCTAAAGGCTTTCAAAAATACTCAGATGTCCAACCTAGCCGAGTGACCGGCAACACTCATATTGCCCTGGTTCCATTTCCTTTCTTACAAGCTAACAGTTTGTAAAGATTCCGCCTACCAAACATAATACATTTAAATAAGTATTAATCAATTCCTTTTGTCATGGTTATAATCAAAGCATCTATAACTGCCAATTAATATTTTTGATTATCATAAAATAAGCATTCTCTCACTAAATTAACATAATTCTAACTCAGAGTAAGGATAAAGATAGACACAGAGGTATTTCACAGAGGTGAAATATGACTTCTGATAGGGCTTTTAAAACAAAAAGGTTATGAGACCCCTCCCCCTCCATTAGTACCCTTGAAAGACTTGCTTCTGGGACCTGAGTTTAGAGATCATGTCTGGGAAGCAGTGACCTACCTAGGCTGTGCTGCTGGAGCCTGCTGGATTTAGAGCTGGAGGGCTGCCACTGACTCACCTCCATGTGGGCTCAAATTCACTTTGTGTTCAGTGTTTTGGCAGTTTCCCCAATTCCTCACTCCATCTGTTGATACTATTGCAGCACTGACCATCTGGTCACTACGTTAAATGCTCCTCCCTTAGGCTCCTTTGAACCAGAATTAATGCTCCATTGATTAGTTGGTAGAAGATTATTATAAAAGGAATAAGTCCTTTTCCTGATTTTTTTCTTCCTTCTTTGATTATCTCTGAGAATCAGTATTCACCTCCATGAGACCACATTACCTCATGAGGTCAGCTTTGAAGCTCATTATTTGAAATTAAAGTTTCCATACAGCAGCTTACCCATGCGGATGAAATGATATGAACGCTTCGGTTATCCATCCATCCATCCATCCATCTATCCATCTATCCATTTATTCATTCAACAAACATTTATTTAGTGAGAGGCAGCAGAGCTAAGCTAACCATACACTCCAGTTGGCCCAGGACAACCCCAGCTTATTCCTACTGTTTGGTTATCATTATTATCTCACTCTCGTAAGTATCCCAGTTTGGACAATAAATTATGTGATTATGGCAAGACAAGCACAGTATTTAAGATCATCTTTAAAAGCATGGTGGTTAAGAACACATGGTTAAGGAGAATGCCTGTGATCAAAGTCTGGTTTCGCCACTTAATAGCTGTGTGACCTTGGGCAAGTCACTAATCTCATTATGTCTTATTTTATCCATCTGTAAAATGAGACTAACAATAGGACCTACATCCTGGAGTTATTGTGAGAATTAAAAGAGTTATTCTATATCACAAGCACTGTGAAAGTGTCAGCTATTATTGTGTAAAAACACATCCAATTCCAATTCCACAGAGATGATGATCTAGCAAACTCATGATTTTATAAAGAAAGCTTCTCATTAACACAGATACTGAAATGTTACTGTATAATACATTTCATAAATATTTTTAAACATTATAAAATATTAGTTATCAAATTACAAAGGTGGTTTGATAGGTAACAGATATATAAATAGTTCAGCCCAACTAAAAGTGGCTTCAAAAAATTAGTATTATGAAAAACAATGATGAAAACTTAAGGAATTGAATGATATTGATAAAATCTCATGCTAAAATCAATTAAATTAAAAAGAAAGTTATTCAAACCACTCCAGTAAACTATAATTGGCATACTGACAATACTGGCACAATCAACTCCAAAGTCATCAAACCTCCGAAAGAAATCTGTGTTGCTTATTTTTAATAATATGGCCTCGAAGTGGACCATTTGTCACCAAACATGGTAGGCTGACCTTTTCCATTTGTCGGCATCTCACATTGTAGATGGCAACTAAAGCCGAATCCGGTAAAAGAGGGGTGGTTTATATAGCAATGATTATGAGCTAAAGTGCTGGATTATTCACAATTCAACATTCAGGAAGCGTTCTGCTCCTTAGAGAATGTGACACGTGGTCCACACTCTTCCCGTGTGTGAAAAGCACCCCTGTGATTCTTTCCTAGGAGTTAACCACAGTAAATGCACTACAGACTCTGGCAGAAGGGCTCATTCTAAAGGTGTTTGGATTTCAGTCATTTTAAATTTCTTATTGTGCTTCTGATTCTTCAACACAAAGTGAATATTAAACCCTTTTGTTTTACATAATTATATTCAATCATCATATTTAACAAGACTTTATTTGTGACTTTAGCTGGGTTAATAATGTTTTTTCATTGTTAACAGTAAAGCAAATAATTAGAGGCACATCATCTAACCTACTACCGTAAAAGCACTTAGGTACAAGGAGATCTAGCGTCGGATAAATGGTTCCAGAAGGCAAGACATATATCCAAATGATGAAAAGGGACAAGAAATAGAGAGGTATGGGGACTTCCCGGCGGTCTAGTGGTTAAGACTTCACCTTCCAATGCAGGGTGCGGGTTCGACCCCTGGTCGGGGAGCTAAGATCCCACATGCCTCACGGCCAAAAAACCAAAACGTAAAACAGAAGCAATATTGTAACAAATTCAATAAAGACTTTAAAAATGGTCCATCAAAAAAAAAATACTTTAAAAGGAAATAGAGAGGTAGAAATGTGTATACTTCAAAACACAGAGAAATAAAAACTAGCACTATCTAAAATATAGTCTTAAATCTCCTCTGTGTACCCAAAGTAAAATGAGTTTTATTATACCACTTAACTCAAATTTATCTTCCATTTCATTATACAGTAATTAAATGCTTATACTCAGTAATATAAGAAATGGTAATGAACCTCTTTGGAAAATTATATAGTTAAAGTGTTCCTAAATGTACAATAATTCTTCTCACCATCTCATTATTTTTCCCTTCACATATCTCTCTTGTAATTATTTCAGTGATACTGAGTTCAATGTGAGGAAATTTATGCCTAGAATAGGTGTTCACCATCAATGTGGCTCCGCTATTACAATAGCAAGATGGAGATGTTCTGCATCTCCCAGAACATCATGTTGGATGTCTTAGCTCTATAAATACTTTGCCTTGACATTCGCATTATACCTGCTGGTCATTATCATGCCCTCATTTTCTACTTCCACATTTCAGTGACCTTCAACATTAGGTACATGCTATTCAGAAATGTTCCTCCATGGTCAGATCCTTTTCCCTTAAACAATTTATTTTTAACAACTTTTAGCAAATCCCACCTCTCCAGCTTCCCTATAAGTCAATCAAGATTCCTTTCTGCTAATCTGCCCAAACAAGGAATAAAGTAAGAATACCTATTCGACCATATAGCAAAAACTTTACTCCTACTGAAATGAAGGAAAATGCTTCTACCTTTATATAACACATCCTCACATTCATTTTCTGTTTTAAGGCAGTTTTCTGGCCCAAATACTTATTTGCTTATTGATAGAAATCTTAGAATCGGAACCAGTGAGGCCGTGACTGGGAGATTAAAGCTGTATTCATAGAATCAATTTCTCCCCAGGAACAAAGTTAAAGAGGTTATAGGTGGTGATATCTGGATGCCAGGCTATGTAAGAAGGAAGAAGAATTATGACTTTCTGCAGCAGTGGAGTTCCAGAGACCCTAGGAACTGAGGTCAAAGCCCTCAGGGCTGTTAGCTCCATGGAAGAATTTAAGAGTTGAGTACGTATGAGGAAGAATCAAAACTGGGAGGCAGACATATTTTCTTGGTGAGGAATTCTTTCCATAATCAACTTCTCATCCTGTATTTTTTTTCCATGGACTTGAGCTTTAAATATTTGAAACATGTATAATTATTAGATCCTACTAATGCATGAGTTGAGGCAGTGGTGGTTGTAACAATCCCTACCAGCGTGTAAGGAAAGGCTTCATGGAAGCGAGTGGCCCTGAAGGGTAGCCTGGCCCGGTTAGGCAGGTCTTCATCATTGAGCAGCGGCCTCACGTGAGAACGTTCTGTACTGCCTTCTGTTTCTGTTTCACCCCATTAATTGTGCTAAAGGAATGCACTTGACACCTAGGCTGGGTAATCTCATTTAGCCCCAGTGGCTGCAAAAGTACTAACGCCATTAATTGAGGCATTTCAAACTGAGCCAAACGCCACACTCCACAAATGCAACAGGCCTCCCTCCTTTTGTGATTATGGGCCCCCGAGGGAGTCTGTGTTCACACAGTCCAAATGTGTCCCACCAAGGCAAGAGATCTGAAAAGGAATGTATTGCTCTATTACCCTTTCAATGCCAAGGCCTTCCCTTCTCAATCCTATTCCCCTGCTGTCTCCTGACTGGTTTTGGCTCTTTCACAAAAGAAAATTAAGAGCACAAATATAAACATCAAGTTACAACACAATTTCACAAAGTGCCAAAGTTAATTTGAGCATCTGAAAATTAAAAATGACGCAGTTGCTTCTGGATAACTATCCATGGTAACTCTGCAAGAAACAGCCACAGAAAAATCCAGGTAGATCCTATCCAGGGCAGCGCTGGAAGCACTGATCTATAGGAGAAGGAGGAGGGGAAAGGGACTTACTAACATACCGAGCAGAAAGTTCACATATCTACTGGCTTCAGCAGCCTTGGCTGATGGACCATGTCATACAGAGGAATACAAACTAAAAGCACTGCTATAGAGGATTTTGAAAAATTTTGTTTTGCTTTATTTTAATTGATTTGGTGTTCTTTGGTTTCCTGGAGCTGCCCCACCGTTTTCTGCCCATTACAAGAGATACCTAAGGCCCCAATCTTATCCATAATTCTTGGACACATTGCACCCTTGTTTTGTTATAACCCAGACTTCTCTCCCTCAAAAAGTTTTCTGGACTTAGGTTACGTAAATTGAATTGAACTTTCTGAAATGAAAGATCAAGGTCATTTCCTCTTACTTCTTTGTGTTGCTTCCTTAACTGTGAAAATTCTTAGCAGTACAGCCCCATTCAGTGTACGTGTGCTGGCGGAGAGGAGGGAGTTAAGGAAGGGCTGACTGTCACCAACCGCGAGGACACCTGAGTCCACTCTCCGTCAATAACTAAAGGAATGTGAACAGATATCCTGCCCACGTGAGATAACCAAGATTCTACCTCTGAGTTTAGATGTAACAGGAGGTTCATTTGCCATCCTCTCCTGTCACAAGTGTTTTGAGTTTTCCTTTCAATAATAATGGCTGCCGTTTGCTCAGCACTAACTTACTCGATATTAGACACTGTGCTGAATACCTAGCAAACATTACTTCATTTGATGCTGGCAAATAGTCCTATGAGACAGCTACTATCTTTATGCATATGCCAAAAAAATAATTTCATGAAGACTTCTCTCAGAGAGAAACTTTAAACACACACACACACACCTTTAGTCAGTCTCTCTTTCCCTGTGTCACAATTCAGTAGTCCTGGTAGCAGTAGATAAGCAAAATCAATGTAGGATGTTTTACCAATAGTCCCACCTAGAGGCAGGACGATGAATAAGCTAGAAAATATTCTTTCATGTTTCTTCCAGAAAGGCTCCATTTGATCTTGAATTTACTTTGTGTTAACGTTTTATCATTTTTCATAGTAGATTTTTTGAAAGCTATAACAAAGCGAGAATGAAATGGGTCCACTAAAGATGTCAGTGAAACGATTATGGGGTTAAAACAAGAAGTGGGGCTGGTTCCCAGAACTGTCTGTTTAATCTCCAATGAGTCACTAGACATATTCCTGATAAACTTCAGAATAACCACATCAACAAAGACTCTTAAGGCTGTCTGATTTTACCATTCCTGTAGAATTTTATCTAAAGAAAAGTTTCTTTCCCTGTCAGACTTCATATTGTTTATACATCACAATCTCTCCAATAAGGGCCCACGACCACTCCCATCAACTGAAATATCTTCCTATTAATGTTTTTAATGGTAATCAATATTTAGCCCATGAAATGTTCGTTTGATCTACCATTGTTTAGATATTCAAATTTACAATTCCTCCTGTGAAGTCTCACCTCAGAGGACCAGCTGATCCCAAGGAATTACCCAGGAACTATGGATGTGTAATAATTTAGTCTTAAACCTGGATAGTTCAGTATTGGGTAAGACTTCTCTTAGCTGCATAATTGCGGAGGAGAAGATGAATGTGGAAAGATGTTAATATATCCAGGGTCATTGACACAGTTAGGACTTAAACACAGACCTGACACCAAAGCCCATGCCAGTGTATTTTTCAAAAAGTAGGCTGTGAACTGCCTGCATTACAATCACTAGGGATGCTTATCAAAAATGTAGCTTCCTGGGTCTTACCAAAGAACTGCAGAGTCAGAATCTCGCGGGTGGATACCAGGCCTCGGCATAATTATCAAGCACCCCTCTGACTGTTAACATACAGAACCGTATAGCCTCCTGATGCTGCAGGAGAATTACAGTGCACAAAAATGTGCGGGACGTGTCGGAGTGGGGTACACAGGTTTCTGATGTTTCTGCTGTAATCACTGAGCAATCACAGGGTTTCACAGGTGACCCAGGTGGCCTTGGCATATTCAAGACGGGGCCAGAAAAGGGCTTTCTGTTGTCTGTGGCCATATGGATATGAAGTTTGCACTGTTCCCAAGTCTCCAAAGAGAATTTGGTGCACGAAAAAAGAAAGAGCAAAGGTGGGCATGGAATAAAATGAGAAAGTGAATTTAACAATTTGGGGAAAGTTGAATGGCTCATTGCAGGGCCCAGCCTACAACTGATCAAAAACAATGAGGCAGGAAAAAGATGGGAACGTGCCCCAATCCTCACCTATTTTCCTCAGGCTTCCATGGATGTTGCCATCAGGTGATTAATTACAGCATTCCCTGTTGCGTAAATGCTTAGCAGCAACTTATGAAAACAAAAACTCTTCCAGGAGGGTAAAACGCTTCTTCTTCTAAAACAATCTGCCCAAAAAACTCACAGCTGAAAATTCAGCTCACTACATTTCCCCACTCACCACATTCTATAGAAAATTCTAAGGCATGCAGGTGAGCAGGGAATTGACAACAGTGCTCAAGGCTAGAAGTACTATTCAATTGAAAAGTATGCTGTCTTGAATCAGTGGACCATTATTCCACCAGGTTTGTGTCTGGGTGATTCTAAGATGGATATGTTTTTCTTCCCCAGTCTCAGGAGGCTCAGGTGCTGAAACAATTGGCAGAGAAGCGGGAACACGAGCGAGAGGTCCTCCAGAAGGCTTTGGAGGAGAACAACAACTTCAGCAAAATGGCAGAGGAGAAGCTGATCCTGAAGATGGAACAAATTAAGGAAAACCGTGAGGCTAATCTAGCTGCTATTATTGAACGTCTGCAGGAAAAGGTAATCATAACAGAGTCCTGAGCAGATGCACGCATTCATATGCAACACGGCCAGATGAACTCTCAAATGCCCAGGCACCAGAGACTTAATCAATCTCTGCTGCAGGTGCAGAAGGCACCTAACCCCATGGGCAGGGTTTCCCGGGGTAGCATGGCCTTAGTGGGTGCTGCAACATGGTTGAGGAATGGGAGTAGGACTTAAAGCTGGAATTCTGTCAGATTTTCCCGTGGTGAATAGATTGAGGGAGGCTGATTCCTGCTTTTCAAATGTATAACAGACTTCGGTACAAATCTTAGGAACCCATCTACTGGAAAAATATTAAATTGGAAATATTAACTATTTCATACAATCAGTAATAAATGACAATAATATATAGTAAAATAATAAATTTAATATTTAGTCTAATAATTAATATATAATATTAAATATGTAAAGGTTTTGTCAAAATATATTTGGACATATTTCCATACATTTGGAAAAACATATTTGTCAGAAAAGGACAGAATATTTATGGACAGCGGAAAACTCATTCTCTCAGGAAAATCTACACTAAAAGCTAGGAGGGGAAGTTCATTTACTCAATTTCTGGCATCCTGGTGCCTTTCTTCTCACCAACCTGAGCATATAACTACTCCCATCAGTCAGGATGAACAGTCCCGGAAATCCTCTAGAAATTGTTCTCTCAGAACCGCTGTATCTTTTACTCAGGATAATTGTGAATCAACCTTCATCTCTCATCCTAGGCCCTAAAAAAATAAAAGCAAATGGCATTGCTAGGAATGGGGCATGCTGATCTTATTCCAGGATTGGCAATTAGACCTTTAATATCCAGTGCAAGATTTATATCAATCCAAGTGGTGGGATGAATTGGGAGATTGGGATTGACATATGTACACTGATATGTATAAAATAGATAACTAATAAGAACCTGCTTATAAAAAAATAAATTAAATTAAATTTAAAAAAAATAAAATTAAATTAAAAAAAGACATATCAATCCAAGGCTATCCAGGAGCATTACTGTTTTTTAAAATTACACATACTCAAACACACAGCAGATCCTTCTTGATTTCAGTTGTAAAATAGTTCATAAAATTTGCATATTTAACTATTATTTCCAGAAGTGCTGGATTTTAATGGGCAATTTATGTTTCTCTGTGTATTTTTCTTCACCCACCCCTCTGGCCAGCTCCTTTTTTCTCTCTTCTCACTCTCACCCAGAGTTGGTCTCCTCCCTCCATGCATACATATTTGCATACACACTTGCAGGTCTACATACATGCTTACATGCATACATACAGTTTGTCCTGGAAATAATCAACCTGTGGAATGCTTAATATTCCTGGCATCAAGCTGCAGAATCTCCAGGGGTGAGACTCAGGCATCCATGTTTTTTTTTAACTCTCCAGATGATTCCAGTATGCAGTCAGGTTTGAGAAGTAGCGGTTTGTAGCCTGTTCTGATGTAAATCTCAGCTGACAGCATTTTATCCTGTGCTGAATGATGCAGCCCACATCATTTTTAGGGCCACATTTTCCCTGGAATTCCATAGCTAAAGAGACAGTTTTCAAATCTAATAGAACCTTTGACCAGTGACAGCCAAGATCCGTTATCTTCTCAGTAAAGTGGAGACACTCCTTAGAGCATACTAACTTTACTTCCATTTGTTGTATTTTAAGTACATTGTAGATTTTTTGTTGACATATGGTATATGTGTTTGTATGTACTAAAACTACTTTGCTTCTTCCTAAAATAAGACAAAGTTAGTTTTTTATTGTGACTTTTTCTGAATGAAATTACTGCAGTGAAGTTAGAAATTAAAAAGAGGATCAATAATAATAATTATGCTGAAAGTGCATGAAACTGCCAATATAACATAAGCTTTTCTGGAATCTCCCACATCAAAAGATGATTATTACTGAAATGACATCTATTAGTGAGATAGTCATGAGGCGACCACACTAAGTGCCCACCATTTTGACAGCCCTCACTGGCCCTACCGATTAGCCAAGAGATGTGATACAATTCCACGTGAGCTTTTGCAGCGATCTGCCTACCACCCAGCCCTCAGTCCCCCTCCTCTTCAATTAATCAAATTGAGCATTTGAGCAGAGCATGTCCCTTGATGGTGGCTATGATGGTATCCTCAGTGTCATTCACTGATGAATTCCCACAGACCTCTCAGAGTCCCAGCCATGTTAGAACAAAGTCTTTAGATAAGACTGAAAGCCTAAAGCAAAATCAATGCTGGTTGCACTTTAGAACCTACTGAAGAGCTCTTTAAAATGAGAGCTTCTGATGTAGCTGTCTGGGGCGGAACCCAGAGATCAGCATTATTTTTAAAGCTTACCCATAGGCACTCATATTTAGCCAGGGTTGAGAAGCACTGAGTTAAAGGCTTCTTAAATATCTTTTCTTATGTTGTCATAAATGATATTTAAATCTTTTTTATTTTTTGTTCCGTAAACGTGTTCGTTCTTCCTTCAACAATGTTACACTCTTTTTTTTAACATATATTACTATTCATTTATTGAATAAATGAGCACCTATAAAAATATAAAAACACTAACATGTGAGTAATATGTGGGCAGGTACTGTGTCTATATTATTCACCACTGAACACACAGTGCCTAAAATGTGGAAGAACTCAACAAATATTTTTGAATACATACATACATACATACATACATAATTCAGTTCATGATCCCTCTTCTCTCTCTATTCTACTCCCAGGATTCCTTATGCCTCTCACAATTTCTACTGTCTCCTATATGAGAACATACCCTATGATTATTAGTTTATTAATCATTCAGTTAATAATTATTAATGATAAATGTAGTTGTGATGATGATGATACATTTACTGAACACATGACACATATTAGCTTTGTGCTCAGTACAATTTTGAATGTTACACTGTTTTTAAATTTCCTTAGCACTTCATCTCAACACTCCAACTTATCATATAGAAAAGAATCAAATGAAGAAGGTGTGAGAAAAAAGATGCCTGTGCCACAAAGACCTGCATTAGGCTGATCTGTTTCAGTCACTCAAATTGAGTGACATAAATAGTCACGCTCAGGGCTCAAAATCGTAGTCTATGGATTATGATTGACACTGTGGTAAAATTAAAAATGTTATTATTCTTGG
Organism: Balaenoptera musculus; assembly: GCF_009873245.2. Taxonomy (NCBI): domain Eukaryota; kingdom Metazoa; phylum Chordata; class Mammalia; order Artiodactyla; family Balaenopteridae; genus Balaenoptera; species Balaenoptera musculus. The sequence goes on along the minus strand of NC_045801.1, from coordinate 57,676,891 downwards.
AGTTTCTATTTCTAAAAAATAGAAAGAGACAGACAGAGAGAGAGGAAACACCTATTCTCACCATACAGAAAGGATAAGAGACACGTTCTCCTTTTCCCACGTGTCCTTCTTCCCCTAACCCACTAGACAGTATCCCACAGAAAATTCACCACCTGACCCATTTGGAACCCTGGGTAGTAGCAGCTCTCTTATCAAACCCAACCAGGAACTGTAGTGAGTAGTTAATTTCGAAAAATCAGTTAAAGCAGGTATAATCATTTTGACAATAGATACATTCATTAAACATATACCTTTAACATCAAACACTTAAATGTACTTCCAATGACAACCTTTGAATGTGGACCAGGACCTGTCTGAGAAATGGATCAGTAAATTGGAGTTCCATGTCCTTCTCTTTCCTTGCGTTAGCCACACCTATATCACATTAGCTATGATTTACAGTTTCCTTTTTTTTAATTGCGTGAAGGCTAAAGACATATGCAAAATAATCTGGATATAGAAAGGATAAAAAATGTTTTTTCTTCAGGGAGTAACATTCTGTGATTCTTTTTCTAAGAGATGATTTTGATGATATATAACTCTTTAGATAGAGATTTCAACCATTATCAATTTCCGTCTGTTGTAACCATTCATTCTTCTCATCTGACTTTTTTTCTTTATCATTCTGATTCACAAATGCTACTTGTGTAACTATTTCCTATGGAATATGTCTGATAAATGAATAATGAAAGGAAAAAGAGGATTAAACTAGCTTTCACTGATTTCTCACCATAGGCCAGGCATTTGACACATACTATGGAATTTAATCCAAACCACAGCCCTAGAAGGAAATACTGTTATCAACCCCATTTCACATCTAAGGAACCTGGTCCTTAGAGAGGTTAAGCCATTTGGCCAAGATCACAAAGCTAAGCAGATCGCAGAGTCTCGGTTTGAACCCATGTCTCTTTGACTCCAAACTTTTATACTAAGCTAAAGCTATAACTTTGGCCATCCTCAAACACTACACAGTAAGCAGACTTGGCAGCGGCATTGGATGTTGATAGTGCCCCCATGACCAACGTCATCTTCGTGTATGAAAATGTGCTTTCCTGCACTCCTGACTCACTCCTGACCCCTCTTTTGTACTGCAAGCTCATAGTTATTAGTAAAAAGAAGGATTCTGATGATGTTGACTCTCATCTTGCATTTAAATACTCATATAATAGGATTTCATGGATTGGAATTGATACCCTAGGTCATCTAGTTCAAGTCGCTTGTTTAGATTTGATACCTAGTGAGGTGAAGGGGATATTAAAAGGTAAAGTAAAAGAAGGACCTCATATTTCTTCGCTTCCAGTACAGAAATCTCTCTAATAACATTTTCTCCGAGAATCAGAATTTTTTCCTAAAACCATCTCTTACACATTTTTGCATATCAAAAGAATAGTTGCATACAGGTGCTTAAGCACTATTATATTGATGGGAGCAAGAGAGTAAATTGTAGAGAACATTGTAAATTTAGATCTGCTTCACTCTAACCCAGTGTGTCTGACAGTGCCTGGCAAATATTAGAAGCTCAATAATGAAATGAATATTATCAAAGAATGGACTTGACCTCTTGATGCGCTTTCTCAGAGTATCACAACTTCCTCAGTAACCTCTTACTCAAGGTCTGACAATTGCCAACATTTTGATGATTAAAAAAAAAAAGATTATGTTGAAAATTACATGCCCCCTGCATATCTGCCTTTGATTCTCCCACATTTTTATACAAAATCACATTACAATTTTGAGGATATATTTGATGATTTGAATGTAAGGTTTTCAAATAATAGATTTACTAAAATACCTGAAAATAAACAAATTTTTCCCAGAAGCTCAGCATTTATTTAAATTTCCTTTTTTTTTCATGTTATCTCAAGCTCACAGATTATATTTGTTCTTTCCTATGGCAAAATCCATTTCTTTGCAACTAATTTTGAGCTGAATAAGAAGTGTGCTCCAAAATAGCCTAATAATGATTATAATCTTTCCCGTTATATTATAAATTTGAGTTTATATGAATCTTTAGACTTGAGGCTGGTTTTTTTCCTAACATAGTGATGGTCTGGGCTTTCTCTCCATTTTTGTCAGAGCTCAGGTCTTACTAATTAGTTTCTTTCTGCATAAGAAAAAGATTTTATGGCATCTTTTTCCTCACCATAGCAGAACAAAAAGAAAGAAGAGTCAGCTGCATTCATGCTAGTTCCCCTGTGACATTTCCAAACAGGACATGATTTCTCTATACATGCTTTTTCCCTCTTCTCTTCATGGCTTTTGAATACAGACAAAAAGCTCATTTAAACCAATTAAATAAAATTGCTTTTAAACTCTTTCTCTAGAATCAACTTCCTGTTTACTCTAACTCCGTACCTTTGAAGGAAATGTAAGGCTGTACATGCCTTTCTCTCCCAGAACCTACATTTGAAAAGACACCTTTTTCCACACAACTATAAAATTTTCCCCTCACGTTCACATTGAGGCTACATGGCAGTGGTTGAATGGGGGCTGTATAGCCAGGCTCCCTGGGTTGGAGTCTCAGCTCTGCTGCTTGTTAGTTTTGTGATCTTGGGCAAGTGACTTAGCCTTTCTGTGCCTCAGTTTCTTCATCTGTAAAATGGGCACCAGAATAAAGCCTCCATCACAGGATTGTTTCAAGGATCAAGGAAATTAATACAGGTAAAATCTGTACCTATGCAGAACTGGTACATATTAAGTGCCTAATAAATGCTTCGTATTATAAGGAACCTATAAGCAGAGACTCCTTGAGATTAATAGAGTTTAATGATAAGATTTACTTTATAGCTGGTCAAGATCATTGCCTCTGAACTAAAGGAATCTATAGAGCAGCAGTCCCCAACATTTTGGCACCACGGACTGGTTTCATGGAAGACAATTTTTCCACGGACCCGGGGTGGGGGGTAGAGAATGGTTTTGGGATGATTCGAGTGCATTACATTTATTGTGTACTTTATTTCTATTATTATTACATTGTAATATATAATGAAATAATTATAAAACTCACCATAATGCAGAATCAGTGGGAGCCCTAAACTTTTTTCCTGCAACTAGATGGTTCCATCTGGGGGTGATGGGAGACAGTGACACCCGAAGTGTGTTGCTTATGTCCAGTCTATTCTGTAAGATGCAGCTTAATTGTCACTTGCCACTCATTCATAGGGTTTTGATATGAGTCTGCAAGCAGTTGATTTATTATGGTCTCTGTGCAGTCAAACCTGTCCGCTAATGATAATCTGTATTTGCAGCCGCTCCCCAGCGCTAGCATCACTGCCTCAGCTCCACCTCAGATCATCAGGCATTAGATGCTCATAAGGAGAGCACAGCCTAGTTCCCTTGCATGCGCAGTTCACAGTAGGGTTCGCGCTCCTATGGGAATCTAATGCCCCCGCTGATATGACGGGAGGCAGAGCTCAGGCGGTAACTCAAGCCATGGGGAGCAGCTGTAAATACAGACGAAGCTTCGCTCGCTCGCCTGTCGCTCACTTCCTGCTGTGCAGCCCGGTTCCTAACATGCCACGGACCAGTACCTGTCTGTGGCCTGGGGGTTGGGGACCCCTGCTATAGAGCCACAAGAAATTTCTGGAGCTGCAGGGGAAAAAAAATAGTAATATAAATAATATTCTAAATAGAAAAATAAATAATACTAATAACAATTAATATTTTAAAAATTCAATTTCAATTTAACACCCACTTATTTATCACCTATGATAGGCAAGACCATGTGCTTATAATCATCCAAGGCAGAACTGTGTACTAAAAATAGAATTCCACCTTTCCTATCAGTTCCCTTCTCAGAGAGTTTAGTTCCCAAATCAAGTTTAGTGCCCCAGATCCTCATGTAAATAAACATCTATTGATCATGCACTATGTACAAGAGAACCTGCTGGGCCCTGCAAGTGGAACAACAGTGAGAAAATGCAGCCCTGGCCCTCAGCGAGCTTCTAAATAAGCATCTGCCTAAGAGAGCTGATGAGATAAGAACAGAAATGACCAAAGCACAAGTTAGAATAAAACGGCTGCCACATAAAAAGGGAAGATTAATGTAGGTTTTCAAATGGAAAGTGAGATAGTTTTCAGTCTCATGAAAGTCTTCACGGAGAAAGAGGCAACCGCTACAGGGATTAAAGAGTCTGTTTACTTACTATCCTGGTGGATGGAGCTGGAAGACTAGGAAACTCAAGCATTGAAAAGTGCATGAAAAGACAATTCCGTTAAACCGAGAAATCAAGCAGGCGTAGGATAAGGGTGGAGGGTAAGACTAGAGAGGTCATTTGGACTCAAGTTTTGAAAGACCTTGACTAAGGGGTTAAGAATTTAGGAAGTATACAAAAAGTCTTGTCCCTGCATCTCATCCTCCCAAAGTGTCCACTGGCAATTATAAATCCCTTAAAATGTTAGGGAAAAGGAAAAACACCGTTCAGAATGATAGAGAAGACAGTATGATATTTTATTGCTATTCTCTGGATTTATACAGTAATTCTAATAGTCAAAATTCTCCTAATCAAAAAATTAAAAAATTTTTTTAAATTCTCTTAATCATATGTTCTTTTGTTCATCATTTTAGTCAAATACAGTGATAAAATTTTTTTAGACACTGTTAGTCTTCTATGATCTCCTGTAATGTGACCCTTATTGGGTTCCACGTTTTCCTTTCTTTGAAATGAGAACATTTCCTAACGGTAGAAGCAAAAGAGGGTTACTTCCGGTCAAGCGCATAGTAGCCAAATTAGTGGGCTGGCCCTCCTAGTTCTCTGTGGCCCAGGCGAGGCTCCTGATGTCTCATCTCCCTTCGGTGTTTTTCAGGAGAGGCATGCTGCGGAGGTGCGCAGGAACAAGGAACTCCAGGTCGAACTGTCTGGCTGAAGCGACGGAGGGTATGGCACGCCCCACCATTAGTAAAATCCCCCTGCCTATATTATAATGGATCATGCGATATCAGTATGGGAAATGTATGACATGGTTTAAAAAGAACTCATTATAAAAAACAAAAAACAGAATCAAAAATAAAAAAAAATAAATCAATGCGGTCTCTTTGCAGAATGTTTTGCTTGATGTTTAAAAAATACCTTGGATCTTATTTTGTAAATACTTACATTTTTGTTAAAAAATACAAGTATTGCATTATGCAAGTTATTTCATAATCTTACATGTCCTGTAACAGGCTTTTGATGTTGTGTCTTTCCACTCAAGTGAATTTGCTAGGTCTGTTCTTTTTGAAGCTCCCCATGTCTGACTCCATTCCCTGCCCTTTTCATTCCAACAGAAAAATGAGGTCAATAGACAGTCTTTGGTGCTAGAAACCCACCATTGCCTACTGACCTAGACAGCTTGGTAATCTCTGAACTTGACTGAGACCATACCTAGATCACAGGTATTACAACTCCACACAAATCACCACGTTTGTCCGCTCATAATCTACTAACTGCCTAGGAACTACAAAACCAGGCTAAGAAAAACCACGACTCGTAGCATTTACTTCTGCTTCTACTGGATTATGTGCTACAAATGTGCTTTGGCTTTAGAAAGGGATGGATGAAAAAGACAGATCTGAGATCAATCTGGGTAGAAGCAAAAAGCTGAACCTTTTAAAGTGCTGAACACAGATCCTAACCCAAATGGTTCAAGCAGCCGTGAAATCGCTTTTCATGAAGTGGGCTTATTCTCTAGTTTAAGTTCTTTTGATGGAATGAATTAATGTGTCAGGTGGCTTATTTGTGGATGCCATGATTGGTGATGTTCATTTTAAGCTCTTACCTATAGTACAAGTACATGATGCTACTGAATATTTTTCCACTTGGAAACTGTGAGCTGATTGTTGCATTCAAACACACACGCAAACAAAATCAAAAACACTGCGGACTTTCACTTAAGCTGGTCTTTCTTCCCCAGTGTGAGGCAATCCTGCCTATTTAAAAAATATTTATATATATTACTCCATCTATGAGGGCTGATGCAGTCAAGGGGGCTAGGCAGGGCGTTTGTGCCAACTGAGAGAATCAACAGATACCCACCATAAGTACCTATCGCAGTTTTGAAGTCGTTTCTCCCCCAACTCCCAACTCCCGAAGGTTGCTGCCTGCATATTTACTCTTCATTAGTGCTATTTTCCTGTATGTCATTGTGAGCAAGCTGTGATTAATAAAGAATTGGAGTTCTGTGAACTAATACAGGTTTGGTCTGTTCTCTTGCCCCTCCGTGTGTCTGACCCTGGAGTTCAGATTTTAAAAGGGTGGCCGTTGGATTAGGCAATCTCAGAAGCAAAGACAGTAATTAGAGTTTGAAGGAAACCAGGGCCCTGCTGATTCACTTCCCTTCTGGAGCAGCAGGAAGCATCACTTTTCTCTCTCCCTCTGACGGGCCAACACAGCAGGAGAGGGCTGCAATCTGTTCCCCTTCAAAACATTCAAAATTGAAGGAGATACCACAGGTTCAGACTGATAATTCTGCAGGAGAGAGCCCCTCTCAAAGAGCTTGGAAGCTTCCTGGCACCGCCTCACGTTCTCCCACGCGGCCACAGGACACCTTCCCCAGCCTGTTAAAATGTGATTTCCCTGCCATACTGCCGAATTTTGCACTGCCAATAAACACACTGCACACACGGACCCAGCGGGGGCGTGTCAATGACCCAGATGGATACTGCAGGACCAAAGGAACCACATCCAATTTTAGCAGAAAATCATAAATAATTGAAACCACACAGACTTATGAATAAGCAAACTGAGCTACTGCCCATAGGAGTGCTAACAAGCCAAGTTTAAGGTGGAGGCCACCTGGTCCCTATCTTGAATATCCTTTATTTGTGGGCATCTAACACTGCAACCATTGATACACATCCTTAAAAACATGAATTCCGTGATCTTCCTTTGAGAAGTCAATCAGAGCTTCTGATTAGCATAAAGTAAACTATACTTTCACACTGATTTTTATGTTGCTTAATTCAGTAAACATTACTTGAAGGGCTTCCACTGGGCCAGAACCTGTGATTAAGCCCTGGATTTCCTCAGGATTACGTTTAAATTGTGTATATGACTTTGAAATGTTCTTTAAAGAAAACTCACATAATCCCATTGATTTGAAGATTCACCCTCCTCTCATCTCTTCTACTCTCAAAAATGTGTGAAACAGTGGAGGATTGATAAATGTTATTCTCTTCCCTGGATCAGGCACCAGACTTCACAACACTTCAGAGGAGAAAGCAGAAGTAAAACTGCACTGATAGCCGTATTCTACCCCTCCCACCACCCCTCCCACTGAGGGAGAGAATGAGAAGGGAGACATGGCACCCTTGACTTTAGCAAGCAATCACCTCTTGCATTCCCAGGCTGGACAGGACAACGGTCCTTGACTTCTAATCAGGCAGTTTGCTGAAAACTGCTAAGGCAAACACAGAGCCTAAAGCAAAACTAACATCCTCAAGCTCCCCCAAATTATCCCAGATCATCTTAGATTCCCCTCTGTCTACACTGCCCACCTCCAAGTGACCATCAAGCAGCACTGATTTGACTTCCAAGTTGCCCCTCATTCCTTGCTCTTCTGCTTTCATAACCACTGCCCTAATTTGGATGCTATTAGACTCTTACAAGAGCCAACTAACAAGTCTCTTCTGTGCCAGTCTACAGCCCCCTCTACACGCTGATCAGGTCTCTCCCACATTCTACTACCACCTCCCCTTTACCAGCAGAATAAAATCTGCACTTCTTCACATGACATTAAATTGTCCCCAACACACCTCTCTTTTCTCAAGAATGTCATTTTCCTTAGACACCAAACTATGCATCCTGACATACCAATGACATGAAATTTCTGGCCTCCACGCATATGCTGTACTCTCTTTCTAGAATTATCTTCACTACAATATCAGTCACAAGAGCCTAGCTTGCTCTGTAATAAAATCCCCCAAATCTCAGTGAAATAAAACCACAAAAGTTTATTTCCTTCTCCTGCTGGACATGTCCAACATGAGTCACAGTGGACGCTGCTCTGTTTCACTGCTCACTCTGGGGCCAAAGGCCTACAAGGACTGCCTCTATCTGGAACATCACTGGCCACCGCAGAAGAGGAAAAGTGTAAACATGGCCAATCACGTGCTGGCTCTCTTAAAGCTTCCTCCCAGAAGTAGCACAAGTTATATTTCATTGGTCAAAGTAAGTGATACAACCACATTTGATTCCAAATGATCAGGAAAAGTTCCATCCCATCATAAGCCCAGAAGGAGGAAAGCCAGAAATATTTGGTAAGCAGCACAAATGACTACCACCCTACTGGTCACCAAATAGCAGGTTGACTCTCCTTCCCACATGTAAAGTACACTCACACTGTTCCTAAGATAGAAAATCCCCAAGTCCCATTTGTCCATGACATCAAGCTCTATGTCCAGGATCTCTGGGTGGTGCACAGTACTCTCTCCGACAGATGTGGATATGAGTCCTCTTGACAAGAGACAAATAAATGTAAAATACAAGTTATCTTCCCTAACATATTCAATATACGGTGGTGAAATGGGGACAGATAATCACGATAAACAAGCTTGTTCTAAAGGGGAACAATAGGAAATACATGTCATTCACTGAAGATAGAAATTCTGGTGACCCATTGGCCAGTCATTATGAGGGTCCTCCTCCTTTGGGATAGGGAACATTCCTTGCTTCTGTCTCTATTCTACTCCCAGAGAGGGGCTCCCCAGTCCATGGCTCTTGGCTCTGTCACCTAAGCAGATCTTCCTGTTCCTTTATTCCCCTTGGGGCATTGGAGAATACGCCCTCCATGGAATCTGGGCAGCTCCTTGCCAGCTTGCTGCCCACCAAACTTGTAGATCCAAGACTCATTACGTTTTTACTATCATACCCTCACATATTAGTCCTCAACCTGGCAAGAAATAGATGGCATACTATAAAGGGGTAAATGAAGTATATTTAATGAAGATTCTTTTATGAGGATGTGGACAGATTAAAAGAAACCAACAAAGGATGGTGAAGGACCTAGTGTGTACCACCAGAGAGAGGCCATTTCCACCTGTGGAAGAGAAAGTTGTAGCTATAGAAGAAGGCTGTCTGATCAGGGGCTATGACCTTAAAGAGAGGAATTCAGCCTCTAACAAATGCAGCCCGGCAAGGAGGGATCCACAGAATAGAATAGCTTTCTTCTCTTACACTTCAATCTGTAGCCAAGGACTCGCAGTGGCCAAATCCAACAAGAAACCAGAGGGCAAGGGAGCCCAGGTGATGCAGTGTGTAGAAGTCAGCCTCTGGGGCTGAGCAGGATGAAGAAAGGCAGAAAGAGAATCTGGAAGGACAAACAGAGTATATGACAACCTGTAGTACAGACCACCGACAGAATTAGAGAACAGTGCTAATGACAGCTAGGATACCTTCCATTTGTTTGTCATTAGTGCTATTCACTAAATATTTCTGGCTTCTTTTTTTCTGGGATTGATTGCTTCCCTGACACTTCTAGTTAGGCGTGGTTGTGTAATTCCCTTTGCTCAGTGCACGTTGTGCGGGAGTAACCTGTGTCGCTTCCAGGTGGAAAACGTAAGAGGAAATTCACAATTCACCATGCCCGATTTCCCCCTGCTACCACGACCTGGAAGAAGATAAAGCAGAGCTCAGCCCCCATCTGTGAGAGACATGTATCAGGAATGGGGTAAACTCTGTTTGTTTTATGCCCTTGAGGTTTGAGGTTGTTATTCACTAATAACTATTAATGAATTGAAATTCTTTTTACCATCACACACTGTAACTTTTAGCCAACCACATCATCCCCAGTCTGAAATTGAATGTTTCAACAGCTTTCAAGTGGTTTACATATTTTCAATTCATTTGAGTCCTAAATGGCAAAGAAACCATTTAACACTATGATATGGGAAGGAGGCCTGACTTAACCAACTGAACTATTTATCTCAAATACGAAAAGGCACATTGAATTTTTTCATTGGTTTATTTTGAACTATAGTCACCTGCATTGTTTTAAGATAACAGAGCAAAAAGTTAAAAACCTTATACAAATTCTAGCATACAAAAATCTTCACATACATACTTGTGCCAACTACCTCTAAAAGTTATTTTCCTAACACACATATTCCCATGACTGAGGCTTCAGTAGACCCTTTTGTGTATGAAAGGAAATAATACGTTTGACTAACCTGACACAAGCATGGAATATTGTGAAGGATTCCATTTCAATTAATGGGGACTTCCAGAAAGTCTTTTAAAACCTGCTTGTGATGCTTCCTAAATACTAGTTAAATAAATGTATCAATTCAATTCTGTAGGCTACATGACAGACACTGAGCTACACTACATGTTATATGCAATGGCACATACGATCATTGAAATGATCCTATCTCTCTCTCTCTTTTTTTTTTTTGGCCGCACTTCACGGCATGTGGGGTTTTAGTTCCCCAACCAGGGATCAAACCCGTGCCCCCTGCAATGTAAGCATGGAGTCCTAACCACTGGACCACCAGGGAAGTCCCCCCTCTCCCTCTTTTTTGAGTCACATTCAACTCTTCTCTGTCCCTCACCTCCCACCATCCAGCAGGGTCATCTTGTATGGAGGGACAAAGATGTGATGGAAGCCAAACTTCAATCCAATGGGGGCTCTCTACTAATTCTCAGGTTAGCCTTAAGTGCTCAGGTCTCTGAAGAAAAAAAAGAAAAATGCTATCTTCTATCCTATTCCAATCCTATTGTCATATTTTTTTCTACCCATCTTAGTCAAGCTTCTAGAACCTGTTTCTCTTCCTTCACCTCTCAAGCACCTTTCAACCTACCACCGTCTGCCTTCTGCTGTCACCTCTCCAGTGAAACTGCTTTCATCACTACCAATGGCCCCTTTGCTACTAAACTCCCAGTCTGGCCAAATACTACTCAGGATCAGCTCCAGTCCCTTCCTTCCCTACAGATCCATCCTTGAACACTTCACGCCCCAATAGGCTGGTGAGCCGCATCGCCTATGTGCTCCCAAAGCACCCTGTGCAAAATAGTGTAGTGGTCAAGGGCATGGGCTCTGGAGATTAAGGTCCCTAGCTCTCGGACCCTGAGCAAATTGCTTATCTTCTTTAAATGTCCTCACCGGTAAGCTGGGGATGATCTCATAGTCAACGCCTATAGTTGGCTGAATCATTGTCTCAGCTCTTCACTCTCTCCATGTGACGGCAGGACCTCTCACTGGAGAAGACAGAGTACATTTCCGCACCCACTGATGTTGGGCTTGACTACGCATCAGACCTTGGCCAATGGAATAATACTGGATTTGCCATGAGTCAAGGCTTTAACCAAGCAGAGGCTTGCCAGCTTATAATCCTATGATCTGTCGTGGAGACATGTCCTGGAGGAGCTGCCGTAACAAGGAGAATGTGGAGGCACGTGAGTAGACTTGAACCCAGTCAAAAGCCTGGAGCCAAGCCCAGCTGACCAACACTCTGAAACAGGAAAAAAATATATATATATACGCAAGAAAAGTAAATATTTATGGTCATGAGCCACCGAGGTTTGAAATGGTTTGTAACGCAACATTATTTTTTTTAATTTTTTTTAAATTTATTATTTATTTATTATTTATTTTTGGCTGTGTTGGGTCTTCGTTTCTGTGCGAGGGCTTTCTCCAGTTGCGGCAAGCGGGGGTCACTCTTCATCGCGGTGCGTGGGTCTCTCACTGTCGCGGCCTCTCTCGTTGCGGAGCACAGGCTCCAGATGCGCAGGCTCAGTAGTTGTGGCTCACGGGCCTAGTTGCTCCGCGGCATGTGGGATCTTCCCAGACCAGGGCTCGAACCCATGTCCCCTGCATTGGCAGGCAGATTCTCAACCACCACGCCACCAGGTAAACCCCAACACAGCATTATTATGAGATGATTAATGTAGTGTCTGAGAAGACTGCTGACAAGATTAAATAAGCTAATGTAAAGGATCTTTACACAGCACCTGGTGCATAGTAAATATTCCATAATTATTATTAACATATATCCCACTGTCTTATAATTTCTGTTTGCTTAGCTGTTTCTCTCATTTAACCATAAGCTCCTCCAAAGCAGAGACTCTTTTTCTAATTTATTGTTGAATCCCTAGTATTTAGCAAGGGTTCAATACACACACACATGCGCGCACACACACACACACACATACTTTTGGTGAGTTAATGAATGAATGAACAAAATGAATGGATGAATTCAAATGAGAAGAATACTTACCGCAGTGCTGGGCATATTCAACGCTTAATATGAGTTCCCATCTTCTTTCCTTCCTCTATAGTCTAAGAGTGTCTTCTTGGTTTCAAATTATTTGAGCTTGAAATTAACCTTTAGGTATACAAAACGATTTTAGATGATCAGAAAAATAAACCTCTGCAGAAAAGGGAAAACTTTTTAACATCTAACCATAGAGAAAAACAGAATAAAATCACTTGGAGGCAACTCTTTAATTAGGAATTTAATGGTAACACTTTCAGCAACGTTCCATGAAAGCAACACTGGTCCCAGCAGGTCACACCACGTGGGCTGCAGATTCTGCCCTAAGGTCAGGCCACTTAAAGCAGCAGCTAGTCCAGGGCTCTGAAGCCTGAAGTTCCCATTTGTTCCTGAGGAAATGGAGTTTAACTAAACTGAACTCTCTTCCAAAATGGGAAAGTACAGCAAAGGGCACAGTTCTCAGGGTCTGGTGACAACAAAATTCCTGGCATTTACGTGCCGAATACTGTACGCGCATTGTCTCCTTTAAGCCTTAAATTCCCCACGTAAACAATGTCTTTCCCAATGGAAATTCCCAATGGAAACAATGTCTTTCCTTCTCTCCCCTGGGGATTCTGCTTCCCCTGTAGGCTTCTCAAGGAGTGTGTGTTCTTGTTTTCCACATTCAGATCATTCTAACTCCTCCCTGAAATACCCACTCTTGCATCTCATGTCACCAGACAATTCAACCTCTTGTCTTCATTGTTGGGGTGCACTACAAACCCCCAGGTCACGTTCCCTCATTTCTCTATGATTTTTAGTTCTTGGATCACTGTTACTCTCTTCAACTCTATTTCTGTGTTCATGATAATATCCACATGGATGAAGCTCCCACATTCTGCTCTGAGCTCTTTGACCTCTCCTCCTCTAGGGATCTTGATCTTCAACTTTTCCTCAGTCACCTAGTCTCCTGGTTATTCCCTAGACCTTATCAATAATCATATTATGATCAGTTATTATCAATAATCATTATCCCCCCATTATCTCCATTCTATCATCGCACTCTTTGATTACCACCTCCTTTTTCTAGCTGAATCCCTTTGGTACTTTGATTCTTATCCTTCAATCACACTGAGACTCCAATTCCTTGATAGAACCTCTTCATGTTCCTTATCCTTCTCAGTCATCCCTTCCCTCCTTACCAGCCTATTTTCCATGGGCAATTATTGCAATCCCTCTCTTACACATCCCTACAACTCCCTCCATTTAATGGGTTGTTCTCAGTTGGCCAAACCCACACCCGAGCTAAATTAACTCTCCATCTAATCCATGCTGTACCCATGCAGATGAACACAGCTGTAGAAATCACACAGCTATTCTCACTCGTCTATCTTTAAATTCACGAACTTGAACTCCAAGTGAGCCCTTAATTTTTCCAGGAAATCACACTTTATTACTCTAATTTTATTCTTATACTCTCTTAAACCTCCTCAAGCTTCTAATACCACCTCCCCTATCTTCACACTCAGCTTATGACTCTCCTTCACTGAGCAAATGAAGTAATTGGAAGATAACTTCCACAAACTCCCACCAACACATCTATCCACCTACCACACTTATGTCTGCCTTCCTGTCTATTACTACAGATGAGCTATCCAAAGCCAGCCCTTCCATTTGTGTGCTAGATCCCATCTCCTCTCACAAGCTCAGATATATTGCTCCAGGAATTCTCTCCTCTCCCTCTTATTTCATCATTTTTTTCTTTCTACAGTGTCAGCATAAAAACATGCTATTATGTCTCCCACTTTAAAAAATTTTTTCTATTTATTTTTCCACCAGCTACTGACATACTTCTCTGCTCCCTTTTGCGGCAAAACTCCTAAAGCATTGTCTCCCTTCACTATCTTTTCTCTCCTCTTCTCCCATGAACCATCTCCAATAAGGCTTTTACCCACATTCTACTATACCTACACTGTTCTTGTCAAATTACCAATGATCTCCGGGTGCCAGATCCAATGGTAAATACTCAACCCTCATCTTATTTGACCTATTACTTGACATAACTGATGATTCTCTCTTCCATGATATCTTCCTTCACTTGGCTTTAACTACCCCAGATTTTTTTTGGCTTTCATCTCAGTGTTTCTGCTTCTTCTTCTCCTTTGCTGGACCCTCTTCTTCTACCCAACCTCTAAGTGTTGGAGTGTCCCAGGGATCAGTCCCTGGTCTGATCTACTTTCACTCTTATTCCCTTAGTGGTCTGTACCAGTCTCAAAGTTTAAACATCATCTATATGCATACAACTCCCAAACTTTTAGATCTATATTTGTCACCTGAACTCCAGTCTCATATAGCCAACTGACCCTCAACATCTTCATTTGTATATACTGCAGGCATCTCCATTTGTATATTTGTATAATAGGCACCTCAACTTAACATGCCCAAAACAAAACTTCCAATATTCCCCCCAAATCCCACTCCCCATTCTCTTACATTTTCATCCTTTAAATTGCTCAGCCAAAAACCGTGTAGTCATCTTTGATCCCCTTCTGTCTCTCATACTCCATAGGCAAATATCAGAAAATTTTGTTGACTCTATTCTCAGAATCAATAGATAGATAGATAAATAGATGATTGATAGATAGATAGATAGATAATAGATAGATAGATACTTTATCACCTTTGTCTAATCTACCATCATCATTTGTTGGGATTACTGAGATAGCCTTCTAACAATGTAGAAACATGGTGTGCTGGCCAATAACATGGGACCAAAGTGTGTGGGTTCAAATCCCACCTTGGTTACTTATCAGTCAGGTGTCAGTAAACAAATAACTTAACCCCTCTGCCTCTGTTTCTTCAGATGTAACGGAGGGTGATAGTAGTACCGACCTCATAAAGTTATAGTGAAAATTAAATGAATTAGCAACTTTAAGCGCTAAAAAAAAGCCTAACCTCTAGGAAGTAGTACTTACTATTTATAAAGTATTAGTTACTTTGGTTATTTTTTATCTAGAAGGAACTGAAATGCAAACTTTTCTGTCATGAACTTTATATTAAACTCATCACAAGCAGCTATTTGAAAGACATTTTATAATTACACCCAGGCCACTTTGATTTTTTTTTTTTTTTTAAGAAAGGGCAACACATGAAAACTCCACAGTCGTTATTTTTATTTATTTATTTATTTATTTATGGCTGTGTTGGGTCTTCGTTTCTGTGCGAGGGCTTTCTCTAGTTGTGGCAAGTGGGGGCCACTCTTCATCGCGGTGTGCGGGCCTCTCACTATCGCGGCCTCTCTTGTTGCGGAGCACAGGCTCCAGACGCGCAGGCTCAGTAGTTGTGGCTCACGGGCCCAGTTGCTCCGCGGCATGTGGGATCTTCCCAGACCAGGGCTCGAACCCATGTCCCCTGCATTGCCAGGCAGATGCTCAACCACTGTGCCACCAGGGAAGCCCCACTTTGATTTTCATACAAGTTTTGTTACAGATTTAGCTTTCAAACACTTCTCTGCCTGCAATGAGGGCTTATATTTACACATATAAATATCTCAGATGATTTTGGGAACAGAGTAGGGCATTAAACAAATATATTTCCACTCACAGTTATTGTAGCCACAAAGCCCAAACATATTAGTAAAATATACTTATTCTGCTGAAGGAACACAACATTTAACACAACAATAAGAAGCAGTTGTCAGCAACATTCTATATGTAATTTATTTGTTTACTCATTAACAAGCACTTGTGTAACCACAGTATTTTGCCTATATGTCTTTTTCATTATCTACTGGGAGATGGACAGTTAATTACCAAATTACATACTAAAAAGAAATAATGAGGTGGAACAGAGTAAGTCAAAGTTTCCCCTAGAGTTTAACATTTTGAGTAATACCTCTTTGGGAAACTTTTAATGTTTCATACATTCAATATGAAATTGATGGTTACAGAAGAAAGAAACATCATTTCTAGTCCAGAGCTATAAACTAAGCCTAGTTATAAATTATCACAGAAAGGATGGGGAAATCTATTAAACTTTAGCAATTATAGAATGTCCATTATAGAAGATCTATTACAGAATCACATGCAACCTTCTTATTAAACTGGTTTGTATTCTCTTGGCTAGGTTTTCATTTTTGTAAAATGAATCTAACAGCAAATGGAAGAGAAGAGCAAGAAAAATGTGTAAGAATAGGACAGTCTTTTGCAAAGAAAAAAATCTTACCCACTTCTAGTCTGTTCTACATACTACAGCCAAGGTAGGAGTCCATAAAATTGATATCTGATTGGGTCACTTCTCCACTTAAAATATTTTGGTGGCTTCTCATTGCCCTGAAGTTATTCTAAATTCCTTAGTGTAATTTACAAACTTGTGGTCTCACTGCTTTCATCTCTTATCATCATAGCCCTATAATCTACGTAACAACCTTACTTTCTTTAGTTTCTGGAAAATACCATGATTTTCTCCTCCCAACATTTAACAGAGTGCTTGAAAACATTTGTGGAGTGTAAAAAAAAAAAGAAAGAAAGAAAGAAAGAAAGAAAACAAATGAATGAAACAAAGGGAACATTTCCATTTTCTTAATGATTTGATTCATTTCCTCCTTTCACGGCTCAGCCCACCAACATGGCAGATGACAACACTTTAAAAGTATGGAGAGTAAAAAAAAAAAAACAAAAATTCAGAATCAAAAGTAATCTCAAAGGATTAACAAATTGATTTCTCTGTCATTGAGTAGGTCTGCACAAAATGTATCAGAACAGATAGAACAATAACTTTTTAGTTGTGTTGTAAATGTGGGATAATAATTTTGAATATACATATTTTGAAAATCAATTTTTTAATTAAAATTCTGAAAGCAAAGGGTGATTTCCTCTTATTTGAGCAACACCATAAATGGTTTAAGGGACTATTTTTTTAGGAAAACATAATTGAGAAGTCACCAGTTAGATCAAGATGGAGGGTTGGATACATTCATTTCTCATTGTTTTTGTCCCAAATCCGTGAAATGCATAAAATATATTTAAGATAGAGTAATTCCATTGCAATAATAGAAAATAGAAGTGCTGTAAATAGGCCAGAAGTTTTGAGCAAACTTTGAAAAATGGAGACCAGTTGGACTCAGATCTGTGGAGAAATCCAGCTGGAGGAAGGCATGTATCTCAGAGGTAGATGCTGTTGGGGGGAGTTCTAAGTCCAGAGTCAAGAGGTAACAGGTGTGGGGCAACCAGGTATCAGAACGTTTAACTGAGAGCATATATCTTGAGTATGTAGGCCAGCTGACTCCTTTCCCCTTTCCAGGCTTTAGTGAGAGTTAGACAACACTATCTTTGTATTTGAACTAAAACAATGAGTGTGAGCCCTAAGGACATAGAGACAAAAAAAAAAAAAAAATTAGAATAAATGAAAGTGGAAACACAACATACCAAAACTTATTGGATGACAGGAGTATTTCTAAGAGGAAAGTTTACAGAACTGACAAACATTTATCTAAACTTACCAAGAAAAAAAGAGTGAGGATTCAACTAAATAAAATTATAAATGAAAGAGAAAACATTACAACTGATATCCAGTAGATACAAAGGATCATAAGAGACTACTATGAACAATTTATATACTAACAAATTGGGCAACCTAGAAAAAATGGATAAATTTTGAGAAACATACAATCTACCAAGTCTGAATTGTGAAGAAAAAGAAAATCTGAGCAGATCAGTAACAAGTAAGGATTGACTCAATAATCAAAACCTCCCAACAAAGAAAAGCCCAGGACCAGATGGCTTCACTGATGAATTCTACCAAACATCTAAAGAAGAATTAATGAAAATTCTACTCAATCTCTTCCCCCAAAAAAATTGAAGAAGAGGGAACACACTCAAACTCATTTTACTTTCTAAAGCAATTTACAGATTCAATGCAATTCCTATCAATATTCCAATGACATTTTTCCAGAAATAGAGCAAATAGTTTTAAAATTTGTATGGAACCACAAAAGACCCTGACTAGCCAAAGAAATCTTGAAAAAAAAAAGAACAAAGCTGAAGGCATCATGCGTCCTGATTTCAAATTATATTGCAAAGCTATAGTAATCAAAACAGTATGCTCTTGGCATAAAAACAAATCAAAGGAGCCAAATAAAGAGTCCAGAAACAAACCCATGTATTATATACTCAATTAATTCATGGCAAAGGAGTCAATAATATAAATGAGGAAAGCATAGTCTTGTCAATAAAAGGTATTGGGAAAACTGGACAACTACATGCAACAGAATGAAACTGGACCCCTAACTTACACCATACACAAAAATCAACTCAAAATAGATTAAAGACTTAAACATAAAACTACTAGAAAAAAATATCAAAGGTAAGCTCCTTGACATCAATCTTGGCAATGATTATTTTGGATTTGACACCAAAAGAAAGAACAGAAGAAAGATGGATTGAGGGCTCCAACATTCATCTCAGAGCTCTTCTAGATTACTTGGGTGAGAGGGGGAGAAGTTTGTGTAGGAAATAAAGACATAACAGAAGAAAATTTCCTAGCACTACAGAGCAACATGAATCAGCAGATAGAAATAACCAACTAAGTGCTAAACAGAGCAAATGCAAAAAGACTGCACCGACACAAATGCTGAAGTTTGGAAACATCCAATCCTTTAAATTGCCACCAGAGTTAAAAATAATTTACCTACAGAGGAGTGAAAATCAGATTGATTCTGAGTCCCTGTTGGCAACTCTGAATGCTAAAAGATAAAGGAGAAATATCTTTAAAGTCCTGAGGAAATAAGGTAGGGCTCTATATCCATCAAATGATCAATCAAATGCAAAGGCAAAATAAAGATATTTTCATATATAAAAGAACTCATAAAAGGTACTGCCCAATTTCTGAGAAAATTACTCAAGGATATACTCTGTCAATATAAGGAGCCAGTAAGATTTATAGGTCTTCTAATTATTGTTGATGAATATATTTGATATTGTCTAACATCATTCAGCATCATTCTCATCCCTCTGTACTCTCCCCAAGGACTAAAAGCCTGTGAACTACACTTCCTGTCTTCTTTGCCAGCAGAGTTCCTGGTACTCTATAGATTCTGCCAATGATATGTGCTTGCATTAGATTTGGAAGGTGGAAGGGAAGTAGAAGTCATTCTTTCCCCCCTGGAATTGGGGGGGAAAGCAAAGATGATCTTTTGTAGCAGTCACATTTCTCTGACAATGCCTTACTTCAGGACAACTGTGACCATGGACACTGGCCTTTCCTGCCATCTCCAGACTCCTACATGGCGACAACGACTTCCTGATTTTCTGGACCACACAGCTACAGTGCCTCTGACTTTCACTCTTACAGCACTTACAAAGTTCTGGAAAACACCAAATTCCCTTAAATCTCTTTCAGTTTGACATAATTAAAATAGTTTCTGATTGACTTTTTACCAGTAATGGTCTTTTCAAAAGTAATAACAATTTGGAACTTTTCAGAAAATGTTATCCAAAAAAAGTGTTATTTATAGAGAGAAACTCTCTGCAGTTCAAATCAAGCTTCTTTTCAAGCCTCTTATCAGACTCCTTCCACACTATCTTATCACTAAAGAATTCAGTAAATTTAAGAATACAGGAAGCCTCAGTAAAAACAGATGATTCCTTAAAATTTCACAAAATCCAGAACACTTGTAAATTGTTGTGCTTGATTCTTAAATTTTCAGATCCTCCAGAAACTGAAACAAATTCTAGAAAGGTCTTGCCATGCAGTGGAATTCACTCTCAAGTAATATACTTATTAAAAGACCCATGAATTTCAGCTAGTTTCCACAAAGAGAAAAACATGTAAGGAAAGCTACTCCAAAATGGATTTTGTTCTATGTATAAGTTTAAGGTAAAATCCTACTCTATGAATAAGCCAAAACATAATTTTCATGGCAGCACACTCAGAACAAAGCTTCTAAAATTTTAAGTAGGGGTCAATTTCCAGAAGTGAAACCCAGATTTCAGGGGGCTTTCCTCACTCATTTCACAGTTGAAACCTTATGAAAAGTAGGTTAAATCTAAGCAAATCAATGGTCTCGCTCTTTAAATGGCATATACAAGGAAGGCACTACAGAATGAGCAGTACAACACCAAACCGAGAACAAAGGTAGAACTCGATTAATTCAACTGGCCCAATGCCTGGCACATTGGTAAACGGGGAATGAAACTGCACAATCTGTAGAATTTTGTTGCAACACATTCAGGTCACTATTTCTCTGGTAACAAGTCCTCCAGTTCACTGAGTCATTCAGCAAACATTCATTGAGGATCCAGCATGGAGTTTACACAATCTGAGAAAACTATCACATGCATTCGCCATCTTTTGCTCTTTCTTCTACACACAGACCTGTGCCCATTCTCTTCACTTATTTTCTACTTGCATCAACCATCCTCATGATTGTCCTTCTCTTACTCCTGTTCTTACTGATTCATGTTTGCATTCAACATTTAGAGAGTGATTCGTGCACATCAAGCCCTGCGTATATAAATGAATAGAACCTGATCCACAGCTGTGAGGCCATTCAAATGGTGATCTGACTAAAAAACAAATATAGCTATCTCACACTCTTAACAATAGTTGCCAGTTGCCCACTGGATGATCTTAAGCATGGTGCCCTCCGACATGACTGAACTGATAATCACAGTTTATACACGCCATGCTCATTTTCAGGCTCATGCTTTTGCTCGTGCTGTTCTATCTGCTTGCTTACCTGCCTTCTTCTACAGCTCACACATCCACTGGTTCCTTTAGGAACCTATCTTGAACACATATCCATCCCTTCCCACTTCCCCCCATTGGCTGGCTCTCCTCTCTGCTTCTGTAACTCCCTATGTTTGCTTGTATCAACAATTATCACATTGCAATTGAAATAATTTCTTCCAGTTTTACCCATTCGCTCCACAAACACTATTGATGGACTATTAAGTGCCAAATATTTGACTAGGTGTTAACTATACAATACTGAGTAAAACAGATGTGATTCTTGCTTTCATGGATCTTACATGGTTGTGAGGGGAGATTGACAACAAATAAGTCATATATATACATTCATACAACTTGGGGGAAATGGCCATGAAAATGATGAGATTCATACTCTGTTAGATTAAAGGGATACATAAGATAAAGTTGTCCAGAGATTCTTATCTGAGGTGGAGGCAAAGGCCTGGCACATAGGAGGTGCTCAGTAAATGTCTCCTTAACCTTCAAAACTGTGCTCAGCAAGCCTACATTGGAATTAGAAAAGTTATAAACTTTTATGCATAAAAATTATAACATGGGGAAAAAAAAAATTATAACATGGGGATTTCCCTGGTGGCGCAGTCGGTAAGAATTCGCCTGCCAATGCAGGAGACCCGTATTCGATCCCTGGTCCGGGGACGATCCCATATGCCACTGAGCAACTAAGCCCACGCGCCACAACTACTGAGCCCTCAAGCCACAACTACTGAAACCCGCGCGCCTAGAGCCCGTACTCCGCAACAAGAGAAGCCACCGCAATGAAAAACCCGCGCACCACAACGGAGGGTAGCCCCCGCTCTCCGCAACTAAAGAAAAACCCACGCGCAGCAACGAAGACCCGACGCAGCCAAAAATAAATAAATAAATAAATAATTTTCTTAAAAATAAAATTATAACATGGCAGTTATGGTGGTGTAAATAACATGGTGGAGTAGGGAGAACAGTAGGGAAAGAAGTTTTATGTGTGTGAGGAGGAGAGAGAGAGAGATCCTCAGATCCCCTAAGGATGTGTTGCCTTTGGATTGCGGGTTTTCCTTCCTGGAGGAGATGTGAGATCATTTTGGACCACCAGGGGGCAGTGTTTGACCACGTGTGACAGCAACTTTTCTGACCCTGGCAATCATTTTGCATGGGAGCCACTCCTGCCTGCCCCATCTGTTAAAAATGGGCGTAAAATGCTATTCATTCCTTTTACATGACTAATAAAATACATAATCCTCACAGATGACAAATATAGTAATTGGATTAAAATGTATTAAAAAGGAAGAAAAAAAGAGGCGTTTCCATATTCATAATTCTATAATTACCCTTATCTAATGGAACAAATCTCTACTTCCTAATCATTTATAATTTTCATCACTCAGCTATAGGTCACAGCAGGTATTAATATCGGGTGAGAAGGAATTTTCCGGTTTCTACTCAGCATCGATGCTGTTCAAGCACTTCCAACGGGTGCTTCCTTCACATTGAATAGTCTGGTTTAGCCTCATCATAACTCATTGAGATAGATGAGAGGCAATTATCATTTTTGCTTGGCAGATAAGGAAATGCAGAGGAGCGCTCTGCTGGTGCGGGCAGAATTGAAAATGGCCACCCACGTTTGACAGGCTGCCCAGAATTCACTCAACTCACTGCCAGCCAGAATGAACAGGCCCTGGAGCACTGCCATTTCCTGACGAAAGTCAATGACCAGGTGCTTTCAAGAGTGTGTTATCTGAGACACCTAGAGACGTTATTCCTGTCAGAGCACATCAGAACACTTACAAAGAGCTTAGAGCCCCTGCTTGGCCCAACGAAGCTGGTCCCCCGAGGCCTCAGCAACTTCTTCACTAGGAACCGTTAATGGGAGAGACCAAATACTGTCCCAGGAAACAAAAAGCCATAAGAGTTGGAAAGAAATAATCTAGGCTCTGCTACCTGGTTATTCAATTAATGGACATTCATTAAACAGCACTGCATGAATCACTGTGGGGAAAGCAGTGTGTAAAATATTGTCCTTACCCTAAAGGAACTTTAATTATGAGAGCATGGCATATATGCATAAACATATTTGTTAATAATAATATAAAACAGATTCCACTTCTGTGTGACAGAGTTCAACTGAGATCGTCGATACATATTTGTTGATCGCCTGCTAAGTTCCAAACGTGAATGAGGTGCAAGAGTGTATGTAAAAGGCACTGCGCTCTCCCTTGCAGACTTTACACTCTCGCTGTGAAGAGTATGATTTATTCTGTTTATTAATTTATTCAGTGAAGATTAATGGACCACCTGTAACATATGAAGCATCTTGCTAAACAAGAGGGATATGAATAACCCATAATCCCACCCACGTGGAACTCAGGCTGGTAGGGGAGACAGACTGTAAACAAATTGCTTACTTTTAGTGTAGTGTGTGTGTGTGTATATGTGTGCGTGTGTGTAGTAATATATATTTTTTATTACTTTGAAGATTGAACTATTTGTAGATAGATAGATACCTACAAATACCTATAATTATCTATCTATAGATAGACAATTTACATAGATGATAGGTAGATAGATAGATAGATAGATAGATAGATAACGCTTAAGATGGGCATGAGAACTAGGAGAAACATCACAAAAAGGTGGCATTTGAGGAGAGTCTTGAAGGTGTTTTCTAAGTAGACTCATGAGAGAAGGATCTTCCAGGTAGAAAGAACTGGGTGTGCAAAGGCACTGAGTCAGGAAATGGCATGGTGGCCCATTAGTGGGCTGAAGTCAGAGTAAAAATTGAGCAATGATGGGATACGAGAATGGTAGAGAGGCAGAAACCAGGTGGCAATAGGGATGGAGATTTCAGCTTTACACAATAGAAAGTCTTTACAATATCAGAAGAGGAGACTAGGGCAATTGTATTGTGTATTAGAAAGATTATCTTAATTGCTGCATGGAAGATGGTTTGGAGTAAGACAAGATGAGAGGCAAGGAAATCATTAGGAGTCTATCTCAGTAGTTAAGACAAAAGCTAATGAGAGGTATGGGATAAAGAATTACGTAGGATGTAGAACCAAGACAACATGGTAGCTAATTGATACTGAGGATAAAATATGAGCAGGATCAATGATGATGCATTTTGATTGGACGTTCTTAATTTCTACTGGGTCATAATTTGGTGTCCTCAACTCACACACCCTGGCTGGCAGCAATAAGAGAAAAACTATAAGAAAATAAATGGGAGGAGTGGAGGATAAAGAGCTCAGGTCTAAATATGTTGAGTTCAAAGTACATGCGAACCATCTAGTGGAGATGACCTATAAATAGTTGAAAGCTAAGGTGGCCATGGAATACTTCCTGGAAAAAGTTTGGACTAATTTAGATCTAAAAGAATAGGTAGAGTTTGTGGAGGGGAGGTAGGGAAGGGGGAAAGAATTGGGAATGAAGGACATTCCAGGTAAAGAAATATTCTTAATGAAAACAAAGAGGTAGGAACAAGGACAGTATATGAGACCACCCTGAACAAAGCAAACGGGAAGAAAAAAAGGTGATGCTCTACAGACAGAATGAATCCAAGGTCATGGTGAAAATGGGCTGCAAGGAAGAGTATCCTGGTGATAAGATGCCATACATGGTTCAGAGACTAGAAAATCTGGATCGGAGTGGCACATGGGAGGTCAGTACATTTTCAAGTCATGAAGCGTGTAAGATAATGTCATTTCCCTTAAGAAAGTAAAATGCAGAACCTCCAAAATGTAGTACCCAGAGTCGAGTTTCCTGGTGAAAAGAAAGGTTGATATAATATTTATTATAGGCTAGGCACTGTTCTAAGCACATTACAAACATCAATATATTAGATCTTCCCAGCAATCTGCTGAGTCTATATTGTCATTTTATGGATGAGGAAACAGACAAGGAAGAGTCCAGCAACTTGATGAAGTTCTTACGGCCAGCTGGTGGTGGGACAGGAGTCTGAATATACAGCCATATCTTCAGTCACTTCACTGCATTGCCTCCCAAGTACTGTGCCTGCTCTGACTCGGCCCCTTCCCTTTGAGCCCACCCACTGCCACCATGCTGATCCTAGGGGAGGTCGGCTCTGTCCCTTTGCAGTGCTGACACAAGCCAACCCCTGTAAGAGTCTTTACTAAATCCTAAAGGAGAACAAAGTGGAAACACAGGAAGAGTACTCAGAAAAGAAATCTGACTTGGGAAGCACAAGTCTTTAATCCTTTTCTAGCTAGCTTGCCCTGTTCTACATGATTTCCTCTGAATACTACACTCGCCCCAAGGGCTGATATCTCTGCATGCCTCTTGCCTGAGATCCTCACCTTTTAGCTTGTTCCATGTGGTAAAACTATCTTTAAAACATGGATACCAGGGCTTCCCTGGTGGCGCAGTGGTTGAGAATCTGCCTGCCAATGCAGGGGACACAGGTTCGAGCCCTGGTCTGGGAAGATCCCACGTGCCACGGAGCAGCTGGGCCCGTGAGCCACAATTACTGAGCCTGTGCGTCTGGAGCCTGTGCTCCGCAACAAGAGAGGCCACGACAGTGAGAGGCCCGCGCACCACAATGAAGAGTGGCCCCCGCTTGCCACAACTAGAGAAAGCCCTTGCACAGAAACGGAGACCCAACACAGCCATAAATAAATAAATAAATAAATTTATAAAAAAAAAAAACCATGGATACCAAGGGGGAAAGGGTGGGTAGGGTGGGATGAAGTGGGAGATTGGGATTGACATATATACACTTCTATGTATAAAAATAGATAACTAAGTAGAACCTACTGTGTAGCACAGGGAGCTCTACTCAATTCTCTGTGGTGACCTAAATGGGAAGGAAATCCAAAAAAGAGGGGATATATGTATACATATAGCTGATTCACTTTGCTGTACAGCAGAAACTAACAGAATACTGTAAAGCAACTATACTCCAATAAAAATTAATTTTAAAAAAACAAGGGCTTCCCTGGTGGCGCAGTGGTTGAGAGTCTGCCTGCCAATGCAGGGAACACAGGTTCGAGCCCTGGTCTGGGAAGATCCCACATGCCGTGGAGCAACTGGGCCCGTGAGCCACAATTACTGAGCCTGCGCGTCTGGAGCTTGTGCTCCGCAACAAGAGAGGCCACGACAGTGAGAGGCCCGCGCACCGCGATGAAGAGTGGCCCCCACTCACCACAACTAGAGAAAGCCGTCGCACAGAAACAAAGACCCAACACAGCCAAAAATAAATAAATTTTAAAAAAAACAAAAAAAAAAACATGTGATACAGAGTGACTACTTAGACATCCAACTCAGAGAAGATCTTTGTTAGTGGAACTCCTTCCTCATTTCCACAGATTTATGTGAGTGTCCACCTGTTCCCCAGGTGTTGACGTCACACATGATTTCATTCTACCAATGAGATTTCCTGTCCAGAATCCCCGTGCCCATAACCTTCACCCTGAAGTGTGTCTTCACTCTTCCAAGTACAAGAGCATTTCCTGATACACTATACCAAACACTGTTTGCAGATGGGAGGAATTACCTGCCTGTAAAACTGAGAGTATTTACTCACAAGGTGACAGATGTTGGGCATCGGGCACAGAAAGAAAAAGATTGGCCTTAACACAACTGGAATAAGTGTTTTGCTATAAGAGTTGAAGGTGGGACTTCCCTGGTGGTCCAGTGGTCAAGAATCCATCTTGCAATACAGGGGATGCCAGTTCAGTCACTGGTCAGAGAACTAAGATCCCACATGCCACGGGGCAACTAAGCCCAAGCCACAGCTAGAGAACCCATGTGCCCCAACTACAGAGCCCACGTGCTCTGGAGCCCAGGCACCACAACTAGAGAGCCCGCATGACACAACTAACGAGCTCACGCGTTCTGGAGCCCGTGAGCCACAACTAGAGAGAAGCCCATGCATCTCAAAGAAGAGCCTGCTGCAACAAAAATCCCGTGTGCCGCAACTAAGACCCAATGCAGCCAAAAAATAAATAAATATTTAATTAATAAATAAATAAATAAATAGCAATTGATTTTTTTAAAAAAAAAGAGTTGAAGGTGAACCCAATGTTTCAAGTCCAGATGACAGAGAACTAGTTGTATTGAGACATTCAGGGAAGTTGGGTGTGACGAAACTGGTGTAGGGGGTTAAAACAAAGAATTTGTTCTTACCCCAAGCTGTCTGGGAGATGAGGGAGAAAGATCCAGTGCAGATGTCTGATGGGCAACTGAACACCTAAGGCTAGAGATATAGACAAGGATGTCATCAGTATAAAGGTGAGAGAAATGACAAGAATTGATAGATGTTCCTAAATTTGAGGGAGGAAAAAAAAAAAAGACCAAGTGGGCAGAATTCATAGCTATGGGAGAAATGAAGAAAAAGAAGAGGAAACAAGGAGATAAGTGGAAAAGGAATCATTCCAGGAAAAAGGGAAAAACCGAGATACTGCAGCACCACAGAACCACAGAAGACAAGAGAAAGGTTTCTGAAAACAGAGCGAATTCCTTAAAAATTCTCATGTGGCAAGAGATGCCATAAATAAGAGCAGAAAGCAAACAATATACTACAAGAAAACATCTGAATTACATATGGCAGATGAGTTGATATTGATATGAAAAGAACCTTCCATAGAAAAAGGATGAAGAGTAATTTCACAGAAATGGAACTGAAAATGGCCAGTTTATGTATGAAAAAATACTCATATTCATCAATAACCAAGGAAATGCAAATGAAAACCCATCAGAAATGTTGATGGCATCCGTGCTGGCCAGGAGTCCAACATGAAGTCAGGCTTTTTCATTTATTGCAGGTGGAGGTGTAATTTGGTACTATCTTTTTGATAATCATCTGACAGCATTAATAAATTTTCAAATGCACATACCTTTGACACAATGACACCTCTTTTGAAAATCTATCTCATAGAAGTAAAAGCACCGATATATTTAAAGATCCTTGTATTTGATTGTTTTTTGCATCATTTTTTGGTAGTTGGGGGGACTTGAAAAATTGAATCCAGGTAAATCAGAAAATAATTGAATAAATTATGGCATATTCACACCATGAAATATTGTGTATCCATTAAAATGAATATATCCATTTAAATGATATAGTTTAAAGCAAAATACAAGTTGCAAAGCCATATTTATTGTATGATTCCCTTTCTGTATTAAATGCCTATTTATGCATATACAGTTAAATGCATTTGCATAAGTGCAGATATCAGAGGGGAAGCATAAGCATCAAATTGTTAATTTTGGTTACTGGAGTGGGATGAGAGCAGAGGGAGGGAAATTGATTAACTTTTTCTTTATATACTTCTGGGCATAGGTTGATCTGTTACGACATGCATATATTTTAAGGGATTTTTTTGGTAAAATACAAATAAATAATTGTAACCACGAAGACCTGAAAAGTGTCAGAAGCCACATTATTCTAGAAGACTTAACATAGAGACACAAACCACTGGACAAGTTCTTTGGGAAAGACCTCAGGAGAGTGAGGGTCAGTGGGTGACACAGAAGAAAAGAATCCTGATTCCAAGAAATGCCAAAGAAATTGAGGGGTAAATAAATAGATTCCTACAGAATGTTCATGCTCCCCAGGGGGCGAATATTCAATATGTGCATATTTCTGTTAGTATAAAGTTTTCCATTTTAAAGATAAACACACACAATAATTTTTTTTTTTTTTTTAAGAATTTCACTTTATTTATTTATTTTTTGGCTGTGTTGGGTTTTCGTTTCTGTGCGAGGGCTTTCTCCAGTTGCGGCAAGCGGGGGCCACTCTTCATCGCGGTGCGCAGGCCTCCCACTATCGCGGCCTCTCCTGTTGTGGAGCACAGGCTCCAGACGCGCAGGCTCAGTAGTTGTGGCTCACGGGCCTAGCTGCTTCGCGGCATGTGGGATCCTCCCAGACCAGGGCTCGAACCCGTGTCCCCTGCATTGGCAGGCAGACTCTCAACCACTGCGCCACCAGGGAAGCCCTTTTTTTTTAATGAAAGCACTTTC
This sequence comes from Balaenoptera musculus, assembly GCF_009873245.2. Taxonomy (NCBI): domain Eukaryota; kingdom Metazoa; phylum Chordata; class Mammalia; order Artiodactyla; family Balaenopteridae; genus Balaenoptera; species Balaenoptera musculus. The sequence continues at coordinate 57,647,967 of NC_045801.1, read as the reverse complement.
TGGTGCATTATCCCATTTGGCCCTCACAGAAACTCTTGTGCTGTCATCAATATTGCATCTCCATTTGACACATAAAAAGCTGAATCTCAGATAGTAAAGTGTCTTTCCCAAGACCACACAGCTATTAAGAGGTTCCACTAGCTGGGCAATCATTTCTCCTGTATCAAACCCCTGTATTTTGATCAGCCAAAGCCCCAAAGTGCAAAAGTTCTTCCTGGACTTCAAGGGAAGTAGGCTGGCTAAGGAGAGATCACTCCCATTTTTGGTTTTGTCTTTTTTGTTTGTTTTGTTGGGGTTTTTTTTAGCCACACTTCGTGGCATGCGGGATCTTAGTTCCCCAGCCTGGGATGAACCCACACCCCCTGCAGTGGAAGCATGGAGTCTTAACCACTGGACCGCCAGGGAAGTCCCCTCACTCCCATTTTTGGATGGAGAATCAGTGAAGGGAACCCACTCTGAATCAAAATCAGTCTTGCCGGACCCAAGCTTAAGGCAGGAGGCTGGAACCAAGAAGGCACGCTGCTGCAGGCATCTGTTCCTGTCATAAGCTCTCCACAGCCTCCAGAAAGTAACTTCACCCCCGTGTCTCAGTTTCCCTCCCTTTAAATAGGATACCCCACCTTCCTCTGAAGACAAGGTGTGCTGAGATCAATGGGGCTTTGTCTACAATCGCTTTGAACTTGATGGTAGAAAATACTCCACCCGTTGCCCTTACCCTCTTCCTTAGAAGTGGTTCCCCGAGAACACACTCAAAAAAGGAGATTTATAGTATGGTCCTCCCACCGTCGTTTGCCTCAAGGTGAGAATGAGCCTGCTTAGAGTATCTAAGAGACTAAATATAAATTGAAACCACACCTGCTGAAAGCTGAGGGGCTGCCAGGAGCTGTGAGGAAAACCTGATATCTTTAGTAGTCACTGTGTGTGTGAAAGAATATGACAAACCTCAGGCAAGGCCAAAAGGGACCCACCCTAACTAAAGAAAACCACTAGTGTGTGTGCATGTGTAAAATTCAGCCACGCAGCCAGAACCTGCAGATACCAATTCCATCTGGAAAAATTGAGTTTGTCTCTCATTGCTTCAAGAAAACACATTCTAGGGGCTTCCCTGGTGGCTCAGTGGTTGAGAATCTGCCTGCCAATGCAGGGGACATGGGTTCGAGCCCTGGTCTGGGAAGATCCCACATGCCGCGGAGCAACGAAGCCCGTGTGCCACAACTACTGAGCCTGCGCGTCTGGAGCCTGTGCTCCACAACAAGAGAGGCCGCGATAGTGAGAGGCCCACGCACCGCGATGAAGAGTGGCCCCCGCTCGCCGCAACTAGAGAAAGCCCTCGCACAGAAACGGAGACCCAACACAGCCAAAAATAAATAATAAATAACTATGCCCTACGACAAAAAAAAAAAAAGAAAGAAAAGAAAAGAAAACACATTCTAACAGCCTCAGAACAGCTTCTTTGTGGTTATTGATGAGCTTAGTCAACAGCCATATATGCATGGGCAGGTGGTGAGTAGTGATGGGTTTGCCTGCGTTTTCTATTCACCCAGCAAGATGGTAATTTCCAGAAGCCAAAGAACTGTCTTGGGACGGTCTATCTGGTGTCTGCTCTTCCTCCTGTCCTGCTCACCCTTCATGCACGGCATCGGTGCAGGGCTCTGCACGCACAGCTCACGCATTGCTGAAGCTCTCGTGCTAGTTATTCACGCCTGAAGATTGCTGGGGGTTTCTACAGGGAAAAGCCAATAAGCAACCGTCACTGAATTCTAAAACATGGGATTATAACTAAAATAATACCCAACCTGGTCGTGCACATTTAGATTGTTACAGCCCAAGCTATAACTATCTTGGTGTCCTTTTATCCCTTTTCTAAAATTATAGCAGAATAAACATTACCTAACACTCTGTGTGTGTGTGTATTCTCAAAAGGAATTTTTAGGTGTATAAGCAATCCAGGAGTTGCTTATACACCTAAAAATCAACTCTCTCATAACTTATCGTGCACAAATCATGTACGATGTTTAATTATTGTGCTACCTAATATCTAGTGGGGGGAACCTAAAGTTTTGGTTTGTTTTTCTTTTTTTTTTTTGAAGGCGCAGTTCCTTCCTTCCAGAAAGTCACAGTAGAGTGAGGGAGACTGCCAGTTCAGACTAATATCCTCCATTTCTACAAAGTTGAGTGAATGTCACTCTGTGTAAGATGCCAGGCTGGATTCTCCAGGGCACCAGAGTGTATAAGGCAAGGTCTCTGCTGTCAGGGACAGGCTTATAGTCCCCTTGAGTGGCTACATTGAGTTTTAAATGCCTGGTATGCCACATCTTTCCAGGTTCTATTTCTTGCCTATTAAATGTGGAAGCCAAGGCAGTAGGTGGAGAAACTATGAGAAATGAATAAACGTAAAAGGCAATTTTTCCTAATGCTTGTACCCACAATCCTTGGTAGGCATCATAATATAGCAATGTGGTTTAACTAGAGCACCCAGGGCATCGTAAAATGTAATGGATAATTTGTGCAGATCCTCTACTTTTCAATGAAGAAATAACTTTTCCTTGGATTCTTCATATTAAGAAATATTGGCACAAGAGAAAAAAAAAGAAAGAAAGAAGGAAGGGAGGGAAGGAGAGAGGAAGATGAAAGAAAAAAGAAAAGACACAAACAGAAAGAAATCTTTCCATTGTTTTGAAAATTTAATAAATTCTTTAAGAAAAATTCTATTGACTCCCAGCAGAAATGAAGTCCCTGGATCACCCCTCTGATTTAGAAGGAGAGGAGAATCAATGGTTTATTTTCGAGAATCACAAATTCCTTCCTCACCTTAGAGGAGTCTCCAGGTGTCAGACTCATTATTATTCTTCTCAGCCTCTGAATTCTTGCCACAGAAGCTGCTTCCCACCCCTAACAATTGCCTCTTGGTTACCTGTATCATAGAATCAGTGTCAAGGTTTCAACTTGGAAACCTGGTTAAATTTAGAAGCTGCAGGAGACATTAAATCCAGTTTGAAACCTTACCCACTTAACAACTAAAAATAGGATAAGAAACTAGATTCTATCTGGGGGGAAATAGGGAGACATTGGGTAAAAGAGTACAGATTTTCATCTCTAAGATGAATAAGTTCTGAGGATCTCATGTAAAACATGCTGGCTATAATAAAGAAATAGAGAAAGAGAGGGAGGGGAGAAGGAGAAGAGAGGGAGGAGGAAGGAAGGAGAGGGGGAAGGAAGGAAGGAGGGGGGAAGGGAAGGGACGGAAGGGGGGAGTGGAGGGAAGGGGAGGGAAAGGGAAGGGGGGAGGAAGGGAGGGGAGAAAAAGAAAAACAAAGACTCTAGATTCCTGGTTGAATGGGGGCTGTGGGGACTCTCTCATGCCAGAGAAAAAACAGAGGCTGGGGGAAATGCGGAACTGCCCCGGCACATTGAGTTTAGACTTTGAAGAACCATAGCTAGGCCTAAAGAACAATCTGGAAATGAGTACAGCAAGGTCTTCAAACAGCTTCTGTTAAAATGCAACTGTTGCAGGGCCAGTCCTGGCTCAAGCAGCAGATGGGCGTGCAGTCTCAGGGCTTCTGGGGGTGATCAATGAGCACTTAGCTCTGCCCCCAGAAGCCCTGACACTGTGCACACCCACCCCGCCCTGGTACAGACAAGCTCCGTTTTCCTAAAATGAAAATGTCCAAGTCACGTTCAGCCCACAGACAAAGGAAAGAAAAAACAGAAGGACTCAGGCATAGGACTGAGATCACTGGGGAAAACACTGCAGACCTCAAGAAGATCTGATTTTATTCCTAATGTTTAAGTCACTACAGTGCTCCTGAAATGTACAAGAGCTCCAGAGGAAAGACTCCAGGAATGGAAGCATTTTTATTTTATTGTCAAAACCGAGTCCCTTAACTATTCTGAGTCTTCGTACAGAAATCTCTCCTTCAGAGCAGCAAAGTTTGCAGTTGGCACCTGAGAATAGGAAGACATCAAAGCCTTGACAAATAGCCCAAGGTCACACCTTAGTCTCTCCACCAGCAGTCAGAGAGTGAGTCCTAAAAGTCAATCAACATGTTTTAAAATTTCTTTGGAGATATTGATCTCAAATGATTAGAGGTCCAAATGGCAGAAGGGAAGAGATCCCAATATGTGCTTGGTGGCTGGTAAGTTGTTTCCAAAATAATTTCTTTGCCGTTTGTCTTCGTACTGGATTCCCTATTTCACATCACTTGGCAGGAGGCAACTCTCTGCTTCCACTTCCATCCCCTCTGTGTTCCTCAATTCCTGTTAGTGTCAAGTCTATCCCTTTAGTCATTTAGGAATCTCATACCTTTGTTCAATCACTCTCATTTTACAGAAATTTTAGTTCAAAAACCTCTGAACATGTGGAACAGATACCACCTTATGTTAATTTCTCTAATAACTTCATGAGAGAATATCACGAGTTCTAATCCTGAGAGGGAACCACAGCCCTTATTTGGTCAGTTAATTAGCAGATGCTGGGACACTGGAGAGAAATTGTCCAAGGATGAGAGCAGGATTTAAATTCTTAGCCCACGTTCTACCTCCTAGGTGTTAAGTGACTTCCTCTACTCCTGATCACGTGTGCCCTCTTTTCTTCCATCACTGAAATCGCTCTCCAGAGTCTCCTCCACAGGCTAATAGCTCATGGACAGCATCGAGTTAGACATTCTCTAAAGACTTTCAGACACTGGCCCAGAGTAACCCAGAGCTTCCCTGAGGAAGGGAACTGGGCTTCAAGCACCATCCTTGCCTTGCCTTTAAACCAGATGACATAGAAGACAATGAGAGATAGAAGAAGAAATGGAAACGTTTAAATAAAATAGAATTGGAGATATTCTAATGTATAACTTCTAAGGGTTAGAAAGATCATAGAATATCACCTCAAAGAAATCTCTCTTGTACCTACGTCTCTTCTACCATTTTTCTGGCAGAGGGCTGGGAGGGGGGGCATATCCTATGTGCGATGCTACTGAAGGGAAACTCAACACCTTCAGACGCTGCCCATTCTATCCATGCTAATATAGCCCAGCATCTCATCTCAAAAGGGCACGACCCTGAGGACCAATCTGGACCATCCTACTGACGTTATAATGCCATCTACAGCATGCAGCCTGAGTTCGTTTTCTGAAGCACATCTCTTCTCCATGTTCTATATCAAAGACGTGTGACCCTGGTTTGGTCTTAAATAATTGCAGTGTATTCCTGAGTCAACAACCCTGACTTCTTTCTTGATCCTTCTCAACTGAGCTATGCATGATGCTCTCCTTATATTTCTACTCATAAATCAATCCCTAGTTCCTTAAAGTATTAGTAGCCACCTCATGGGCTTTTTATAAGAACTAAATTAAACATAAATGTAATATCACTAGAGTATTGCCCAGTACATAGAAAGACCTCAATCAATATTGGCTTTTATGAACCATTATTATTCATGTGCGTTTCTCTTTTTATTCGACTCACATGAGCCTCTTTTGAAGATGGGACATATGGATGTAAAAACCGGACGTGGCATTCTAAATGCACTGGCACCTAAAAGACGCTGAGAAGGAGGGCTGGCCCTTTCTCCTCCATAAGGCATTGCATCCAAAAGACCCCTGCTCTCTCCCACTGGGAGATCATGTTACACACATGGGTCCCACTGGCTTCCCATTGTCACCGTGACTACTTCAACAGTTGTGTCCTTGTCATTGCTCCTAGAGCTTAATATATACTTTGAATTATTTTCATGAAAATAAACAAAAACCATCTTCACATAGGTTTTTTTTTAATTGATTCAAGTCCTTCACTGATATTTGCTACTCCTTCAATTAGCATTACCTCCAAGTTGTGAGGTGCTGGTTATATTTTTTAGGTTCAGAAGATGTTCGTTTGGATAAATACACATGAAGGCATATGTAGAAATATTTAATTCAGACACATCAATCAGTGGTGGTTGATTGATTGCAAACTGAGTGCAGGTCACTGTTGTGGAAAAACATAACTGATACTTAACAAATATTGATTTATTCCTGCCATGGGCAAGTTTCTGGGGCAGGATTTCTTATGTGGAAAAAATGTAATTTTATAGGAAAAGATGGTTTTTAATTGAAAATAAGTATGCATAATATGTGTAAGATGCATAATAACAGACACTTGCTATAAAGAAACATCTGAGGTATTTCTCCATCAATCACCAGCAACGGCAAATACCCCCATCCTAAGCTCACAGCAGATATCGGAAATATCTGCTGCTCAACCAAGACAAAGCCCTGGAATCCTCCTAAACACAACTCCTTAGGCAATCTATATCAATATGTCAGAACTCAACTAGTCATTCATTTATTCAACAAATATTCATTGAGCACCTACTAGGTGCCAGGCATTGTAATGTGTGCTAGGCTACCACAGTGAACAATATAGCATATGGTCCCTGCCCTCCTGCAAGGTCAGTATGATGACACTGGCATTTAATTCAAAAGATATTTCCATCCTTGACTTAGACTATCCACAAGCTGTTACATCTTCTCCCTTAGAAAGATATAAGATGAATGAGGGAAGCAGACACAACTACTCTTTCTCTCTGTTGATTCGAGGTCCCCAGGACTTGAACTTCTGGCCAAAGAGACTGGTGAAAGAAGAGTATTCTAGATTATACACTAGAAATAGGGTGTATTAGTCAAGATTTCTTTGGCTACAAGTTAACAGAAAATCCAGTATAAACTCATTTTAAATGGTAAAGAAGTTTATTGCCTTGCTGCATCAGAGACTGAATTGTCCCCCAATATCCCATAGCCATGTAACTCCCACGATTGCTTGAGCATATGCCCACCCAGAATAAAAACTACCTTCTCAGCCTCCCTCACACTAAGTTTTAGCCAGCAAGATAGAAGCCAAAGTCTATTTGGCAGCTTCTAAGAATCTTCCCCAAGAGACAGGTGGTACATACACTTCGACCTCTTCTTCCTTATGTCTTCCTCCTTGTAGCCTCCTAGAAAACGGATGCCATTATCTTAGACCTTAAGGATAAGGTCCATATCCTAGAGATAGTGGAGTGATGATCTGGAAGAATCCTGAGCCACCGAGGACTTCAAAGAATGGTGGTTGCCACACCAGCCCTGATCTGCTTTCCTACACTTTTCCATGAAAAAGAATTTAGCATCCATCCTGTTTAAGTCATTGTTATTTCAGGTCTGCATGACGCACAGTAAAACCTGACCCAAATGATATACTGCTATAACGGGAAGTCCTGCAGTAGGGTGGGCTTCAGGAGTGGTGTGATCTAGTGGTTCTGGTTCTATTCCTCTGTGATACCCTTGGCCTCTGCTCTCCTCCATGATGGAGACTCATCTTGAGCTCGTGATGATACAGGTGTAGTGGTTCTGAACCTCACATCTGCACATGACAAAAATCTAAAGAGGGAGGGAGAAAGTAGCTTCCAGAAGTTTTCCCAAAATAGAGAAAAAGAACATAACAAGAACTCCCCAACAAACCTCTCCTCTTGTATTTGGGTCTGAACTGAATCCTGAAACAATCATTGGCAAGTGGACCTGCTCCTACACTCTTAGACTAAATAGAACCACCCCCTAGAACTGAGGATGTGCCAAGCTTTCTCTAGTCTGGGTGCAAGAGCTGGCGGGAGCGAGCTGAACAAAACTGAAACTGTGAGAGGAAGTAGGAAAAGTAATGTCCTGGCTACGTATGAGCAGAGCAAACCACCCAACACTTGTGACTAAAAACAATCTTACTTAGCTTACAAATCTGCAATTTGGGCAGGACTCAGTGGGGACAGCTCTTCTCTGGGCCATGTGGCAACATCTGGGGGAGGGGGTTGCCTGAAGATCACTAGGGGGCTCCTCAGGATCTCTCTCTATCTCCATGGAGTCACTGCATCTTTTCCCCAGCACGGTAGTTTCCAAGTCACTGGATTTCTTCAGAGCAGCTCAGGGCTCTGAAGACACCTATCCCAAGATAGAGAGAGTCAGGGAGATGCTGTGTAGCCTTTTCTAACTTAGCCTCACTTTCGTCGCATTCTGTTTGTACAAGAAGTCACAAAACCCACCCAGATTCAAGGGGAAGGAACATAAATTCCACATCTTGCTGGTTCCATGGCAAGATTCTGGAAAAATATATGAGACTGGAATGATTGTTGCGACTTCTTTTGGGAAACGGCAGCCTGTCACAAAGTGAATGGGAGGTTGATAGGCCACCAATAACATCCACGACCAGGAGATCAGACATATCTTCAGACATCCACCTGCTTGCTGTGCAAAGCGATCAGTGCTTTAAGACATAGTGGGCAAGTGCTACAGCAGTTCAAAAATGCAAAAGATTACATTTCTGATGGCAGGGGTGCGCCGAGAAGGCAACATTGGTAGTGGGCCATGAAGCATGCCAGTGGTATGTAAACTGGGTTCCAGTGAGAGACCAGTAAGTCCTGAGACACAAGAAAGTGCACAGGCCAACAAGGACCTACTGTATAGCACAGGGAATTCTACTCAATATTTTATAATAACCTGTAAGGGAAAAGAACCTGAAAAAGAACACTGTATATATATATATATATATATATATATATATATATATATATATATATATATATATATATAACTGAATCGTTTTGCTGTATACCCGAAACTAACACATTTTAAATCAACTATACGTCAATTTAAAAAATTAAAATTAAAAAAAATTTTTAAAAAGAAAGTGCACAGGTAAGGGAATTCCAGAATAAGGGATCAGGTGAGTGAATCCAGCAGAACAGGACCCTAAGCAACCAATTGTTCATGTCTTCTACTTATAAAGATGTATAACAATATTTTCCCAGGGCTCCCTTTTAAAACTGTTGGAAAAATAATGTAAATAAGTAAATTGAATGACAGGTAGGCAGGCAGACAGAGGCACAGACAGATGAGTGAAAGAGAAATGGAGCACAGACATGACAGGTGCCCTCTGTTGGGAGCTGCCAGCTTGCAGCATTGACCCAAATGGCTGAGGACATCCACTCCTGTGGCGTGATGACATTCATGCCAACTTCCTGTAAATAAGAGGATTGATTTTAAACCACCAGGTGCGCTCAACCTGTTTCACATAGAAAATGATCCTATTTCTCAGCAACCGAGGTGGGGAGGTCTGAGGCCAGAGGTGGCCTGCCCCTGACCAGGGGCCCTGGTCACGCTAAGTACTGAGAAGATCAATATCCCATCACACCTACAACCTGGTTTAGATGTTGAAGTTGGCCTTAGCATGATTTGTCCTACAACAGTGGGTCTCAGCCTTGGCTGCACGCGTGGATCCACTAGAGAACTTTTATAAAATTACAGAGGCCAAGGTCTCCCCTGAGACTCCATTTAATTGATCTTGGGTGCCATCTGCACAAGGGGATCTTTTTTATTCTCCCCAAGTGATTCAAAATCATTGCTCTACCTCCCAAACTCCCCAGCATTGACTCTTAGAGAACAAAGTCTTAAAGGCTTAGGAGCTCAGAGTTCATCTTCACCAGTGGAGTCTCTACCTTGCAGTAGTGTTTAATAATTTTTCTACAGGTGAGACAGGAAGAGCTCTGTGTTGGGAGGAGAAAAACCAGGCCCTTATATCTGCATTATGCTAACCCTCCAACTATGTAGAAGTAACTGATGATTTTTTTAAACTTCCAATCCAGATGTGTGAGATTCCCAGGGGAAAACTCTTTGTGGTCTGGCATTCCTAATGGGAAGAGACATCTTTTGTTATTAGACATTGAAGAATTTGAGCCTAAAAAAACCCAGATTGGGAATTTGTGCATCAGATTTGCTTTTCTTCAAATTGGTCTCTGCCTGTGACATATGATTTCCACTGAGTCCACAGTATACTTTCTGATTGTTCATTGAGGAGTTGGCAGGTTAATTAAGTAATTTTAGTAGCAGAAGCACATGGGAACATTCCTACCATGGATTAGACTCTAGTTCATCAGTACGATCATATCATGAGTTGAGAAATGCTTTCTAGGGCCACGTCAGCCACCAATCAATCATGAATTTTCCACAGTCACTTCAGGGGTGTCCAAATCAGCACTGAGGGAATCAGAGACAGTGTCTCAGAGCCGTGGGTCAGAACTTCTACCTGGGTGATTCGGAGACTTATGGAAATAAGGTATGTACGAGCATGAGCTTAAATCTCAGCTGAGGAATCACAGCCGAGGGATGAGGATCGCTGTTTCCTGAATGTTCCATGATCCTTGAGCCTGGCGGGACCTGGTTCCTAAGTGGATGTTGTCAGTTCTTGACTCACCTGGGCCAGGTATCAGCTGGCACCAGATGTTTGCTACTGCAGACTGTCAGCTCTGCCATCCCGGGGCAACAAGCGTGTGGAGAACCAGACTCAAGCATCGCCTTGTTGGTGTCCACCTCTTGCAGACATTGATTCTGACTGCCTGACCCCACAGTTTCACCTTCCCCATCACAGGTAAGGGTTGGGCTCCAAGAGCACTTCTACTTGGAGACCTCTTTCTCTTCCAAGCAGCCATGCAGGCTCCTCCTCCGCTTCGGGACTGCCCGTGTCTAGAAGGTGCTGCTCCTCATGGAGACTGCTATGGCTCCCCTCTGTTATATCCATCTGTCCCGGTT